>NC_086318.1:451267313-451404813 GCF_036172605.1 Pelobates fuscus | reverse complement strand
TAGAATGTTACATTCAGCATTAACATAGAGGATGACATTCCTCTTGTTCTTGATTACCTTAAGAATTTGTCACTGAAAGAACTCTCTGGATTCATTGGTATATTTCTTTAAATAAAATGTGTCCTCCGTAAAACCTCTATTTGTAGTAAGTCTTGTTCTTCCATACAGGTGTCCAGACCTTTATTTCAAGGTGCGCAAGATTGTGGCTCATTCAGACACAGAGTCATGTATGGGTTTTATTGCCGATACCATACACACTAGCCTCTACCAGGTAGGTAATTATGTGGGTAAACACTATACATTCTAATCAAGTACTGTCTTCTATGGATCAAGGGACTATCTCTTGGATAAAGAGTGTACGTATACTGTCAGGTCCTGTGTTATAAGGGTGTTATATAGTACCCACTGTTTTCAGTTTGAAACCATATTTCTCATTCTTTACTTTTTTGTTCTTTCTTTCTACTTTTCTCATTTAGTACCTTTTTCCTATTTTCCCCTATTCTATAGAGATGTACTCCCATTAGGTTTACCCAGCATTGTGGCCAGACTGTGGAAATGTAATGAACAGAGACTTTATACAGAAATTTCCCCCAGTTACATACGGTCTCATATGGAACTCTATAGAAACCATGCGGCCTTACGATATACTGTCTCATATGGAACTCTATAGAAACCATGCGGCCTTACGATATACTGTCTCATATGGAACTCTATAGAAACCATGCGGCCTTACGATATAGTGTCTCATATGGAACTCTATAGAAACCATGCGGCCTTACGATATAGTGTCTCATATGGAACTCTATAGAAACCACGCGGCCTTACGATATAGTGTCTTGTATTGAACTCTATAGAAACCATGCGGCCTTACGATATAGTGTCTTGTATTGAACTCTATAGAAACCATGCGGCCTTATGACATACTGTTTCAAATGGAACTCTATAGAAACCATGCAGCCTTACGATATACTGTCTTATATGGAACTCTATAGAAACCATGCGGCCTTACGATATACTGTTTCATATGGAACTCAACTCTATACAAACCATGCGGCCTTACGATATACGGTCTTATATGGAACTCTATAGAAACCATGCGGCCTTACGATATACGGTCTTATATGGAACTCTATAGAAACCATGCGGCCTTACGATATACTGTCTTGTATTGAACTCTATAGAAACCATGCGGCCTTATGACATACTGTTTCAAATGGAACTCTATAGAAACCATGCGGCCTTACGATATACTGTCTTATATGGAACTCTATACAAACCATGCGGCCTTACGATATACTGTCTTATATGGAACTCTATAGAAACCATGCGGCCTTACGATATACTGTCTTATATGGAACTCCATAGAAACCATGCGGCCTTACGATATAGTGTCTCATATGGAACTCTATAGAAACCATGCGGCCTTACGATATACTGTCTTATATGGAACTCCATAGAAACCATGCGGCCTTACGATATACTGTCTTGTATTGAACTCTATAGAAACCATGCGGCCTTATGACATACTGTTTCAAATGGAACTCTATAGAAACCATGCGGCCTTACGATATACTGTCTTATATGGAACTATATACAAACAATGCTGCCTTACGATATACTGTCTTATATGGAACTCTATAGAAACCATGTGGCCTTACGATATACTGTCTTATATGGAACTATATACAAACAATGCTGCCTTACGAAATACTGTTTAATATGGAACTATTATTTTTGACATTTATAAAGTGCTAACTTATTCAGCAGCACTTTACAATATTATAATGGGGAAACTTACCAATAAATGAGATGATTACAAAATGTTACAGGAACAAGAGATTGATGAGGACCCTGCTCAAACGAGCTTGCAGTCTGGAGGAGCTGGAGTATAAAAACACAATAGGAAGGCATTAAGGGGACAGCAACCAAACAACAAGGTGGGATTGAAGCAGAACTGGAGGAGAGAGTAAAGCGCTGCCATTTAGTAGAGGTCAAGAGACAGGTATGTGAGGTAGAGGTTACTCTGCGAGGCCATAAGCTTTCCTGAAGAGATGGTATTTGAGGGACTTCTTAAATGATTGCAGACTAGGGGGAGCGTCTGATAGTGGTAGGCAGGCTGTTCCAAAGGAAGGGAGCCGCCCGCAAGAAGTCCTGCAAGCACGAGTTAACAGTAAGTGCGTGAGCAGCATACAGGAGAAGGTCACCGGCAGAACTGAGAGACCGAAAAGGGACATATCTATTGTGGTGGAAGCTCGGTAGAAATTAAATTTAGTAGGCCGAGATTTCCACGTGGCATATGCGTATGTTGGTGTATCAATTAGTCAGTTACACGTAGCTAAGATACAATCAACAGTGTACTGAGCAAGTGCAGGAATGCAGGAACTGAAAACACTTCCCCTCCTCCATTGTTCTGGGTGAGCCATGTGGTCTAACAGGTAAGGGAAGTTAGGCTTTGTTCAGCTGATTGGGTAAAGAGTATATGTGGGTAGAGTTAACTATAGGAGGAGCTATATGTCTATATTATGCATTTACACAGTCAGTTCTGGGCTCAGACTGTTTGTTGTGGTGACGCTAGTCCCTCTGAGCCCCGGTCGGTGAATCGAATAAAGAATCTCTTCCTTCCTGAAGAAACCTGTGTCCACTTCTCTGTGCTTGGCTTCCATCAGTTTCACCGGTATCATTTGGTGCAATTGGCCGGGAAGCTCATCGTTCAACGGTAGCTGAGAAGCAGAGGCGTGAGACGGTCTATCTTTGCCCACGCTCCCTACGGCTGCACCCCTGAACTTCTGCGTGGACCTCCTTTCGTCTCGGCGCCACTGGTCTGTTGTCCAGGAGATCATCGGCCTCTACGTAGTTAGTGCTGGGGTGCCCCCGTCGATGAGTGTGAACCCAGGTTCAGGAACGAGGAGGTAAGATGACCACTGTTTTAGACGGTGGACCCACTAGGGGTATTGGATACCGATTGTGCGGTAGGCCCATAAGAGGTTATTTGTGTATGGAATCTGCCCCCTCCAGTGGAGGGAAGGAGCGAAGGCGCACCGCTCGTAATTAAACGCCCTGTAGTCAGCCCGTTTAATTTTGGTTTGGAGTCAGGCTGGGTTCTGTGTAAATAGCCCAAGCCGGACACCGGTGTCTTGTCTAGACTAGCGTTCTAGGGTGTATATTACGTTCGCTAGGTCGGAGGGACCGGGAGACTAAGCGGCGTCTGTGTAAATTCGTCCGCTAGATCTCAACCTATCTTGGCTAAGTGGGAAGGCGTGTAAATTTGGAACCCACTAGATTTTTGATAGAGTACATAGACTAAGAGGGTGCTGTTGTAAATTCCGCCCTCTAGTTCGCTATATGTGGTGCTTGGGCAGCGTGGCTAACCAAAACGGATGTAAATAGTTTTAGGTAGTCCATCGAGGTACTGGCCAATAGATTAGTTGGGAATTGTAAATGTGTTAAAGATTGTTGTAGTAGCGTGTATATCTTGCTAGATAGCGTGAGCTCTGCCGTCTAGCGAGAGTGTGAATAGTGTGTAACTGTATCATAGCGCACGGTACCATAACCATGTATTATAATTACTGATACTGTAAATAACTACTAATAACTGTCGTCTATGTTGTATGTTTAACACCATAACCACTACTAATTGAACTGTGACTTTAAATTGTACTCTAACCAATGCTAACCGTACTATAACTACTGTTTGTAAAGACGATGTTACTGGGGTGTGTTATAGACGGGTAATTCAGATATAGGGAATTATAGCGTGGGTGACTGTATAGTTTCGCCAAAAGGCGCAGTAATAGTTATTTAGTGACTGGTGTAACAGCTGTGTGTGTACGGGAATTCCCTGTATGTTTTGTTGTATGAGTTTGACCTAGTAACTGTGCCACATGGTGCGGTTGCCAAGGAAATGAGTGTGACTGTTGGAAGTGTGTTTGTTTTGCTTCTGTTGGAGACGACGCTCCGTTGTTAAGTATGGGTGCGTCGGATTCAAATAAACTTTAAAAAGGGATATAATGTGTGTGATTTTGGGGTTAGATTGGCTCCAAATCACCTGACTACCTTATGTAGTAGAGAATGGCCTCTGTGGTAATCTGTCTTGATTTAAATCTAGTGCAGCGTGTACATGTGGCTGTATCTATTATGCTTGAATTCTATGACCAGTTTCTAGTTTGTGCTACTAGATGGTTACCAAAACTGGTTTGTCCATCCCCAATGGAATCTGACCCATCTGACCATCCCTCAACTAAATTCTTTAGCAAGAACTGGTGCAGCTGGTATGTCCACCTGTGCTCTATTGTCCATGGCTCTCAGATGCCTTGCTTTAAGCCCTCCTATTTCTGTGCCTACCTACCCCCCCAACTGGTTCTTTGTACCCTGAGGCTCTTTTTGGTGGAAGGGTATTTTAGTGTTTTTTTTTTTTTATTATTGTTCAGTTTTATTATTAGCAGTCAAAATTGTGAGGAGAATTCTTAATAACAGTAACTGAGTCCACTGATAATACCACAACCACTGACAATACCATAACCACTGAAAACACCATAACCACTGACAATACCATAATCACCGAAAACACCATAACCACTGAAAACAACATAACCACTGACAATACCATAATCACTGAAAACACCACAACCACTGATAATACCATAATCACTGAAAACACCATAACCACTGATAATACCATAACCACTGAAAACACCATAACCACTGACATAACACTGTAATTACTGAGCCTTGTGTGCCTTTAGTAACAGTAAATTAGTTTTGAAATACAACTGGATGAAATGGTCAATGGTATAGGACGCTGGAATACACTTTTACCATTTTTGGTTACTGGTCAGGCTCCTCCTAGCCCTGTCCGAAACATTTTGTTAACCGAGTTACTGACCAGTAAAATTAATTTATCCATTTCCACCTACCTCACCACTCCAATCTAAGTCCCACCCTAACCTGACAAATGACCGGTGCCCTCCAACTTTGACATTTACAAATGCCACTGCAGCTTACCCCTGGTCCACCACACATTGATATTAATGGTCAATTACAGTTGGCAGACCCTGTATTTGTTTATGTCCCTTTCACCATGACTGATCTGTTTAATTGGAAGACCTATAATTCCTTTACGAAAGCCGACGAGTCACCTAGTGCTTTCTATGAGAGATTGCTGGAGTCATATAGATTATATACTCCTTTTAATCCAGAGGCCCCTGAGAACTCTCGAATGAACAACTCAGCATTTGTCAGCCAGACCCAAGGTGATATCAAAAGAAAATTGCTAAAGTTAAAGGGATTTGTAGGAATGTCCATATCACAGTTAATGGAAATTGCAAGTCAGGTGTATATGAACAGGGAGATTGAAACAAAGCAGGAGGAAGAACGTAAAATGAGGATGAAGGCAGATATGCTAGCTGTAGCTATCATAAGTGTAGAGAGACAGGGAAGGGGGGTGAATAGAGGAGTTGAGAATAGGCTGAGTAAAGGAGGAAGTAGGAATCACTGTGCGTATTGTAGAGAGGAAGGATATTGGAAAAGTGACTGCCCACAGAGGGAATATAAAGCAAGTTATAGATAAGACAAGAGAGAAGGTTACGAGATGGTTACAGAGGTGTCTATAGAGAAAGTCTTGGAGGGAATGACAGTAGTAACAGAGGAGGTGTTCAGGGAAGTAGATACTATTCACCTACCCAGAGATTAAGGGATAGAGAAGATAGAGATTTTGTCGGTCTGGCTGACACTGTCATGGAAGACTATTGATACCGACTGGGCTCCATCCCCCTTTAGCCGAGTGCAGCCTATGGTCGATGTATCAATAGAGGGAAAGAGGAGCTCTCTCATGATTGACACTGGTGCTGAGTACTCTGTGGTAACTAACCTAGTTGCTCCTCCTTCAGGAAGACTATAACTATGATAGGAGCTACTGGGAAAAGCACTGCTAGACCAATTCTCAGGAGTCATACTTGTATTCTAGGAGGTCATTTTGTTAAGCACCAGTTCCTATATATGCTGGAGTGTCCAGTTCAGCTTCTAGGACGAGATCTATTATCAAAGCTTCAAGCCCAGATAACTTTTAAACCCAACGGATCAACGTCTCTGAAGTTTAATAGATCACCAGGCATAATATCAGTATCGGTGCAAAGGGAAGGAGAATGGCACTTCTACTCTATAAAAACAAATACAGACCCTAAGAGTGATGAATCCTTATTTGACATTTCAAGAATATGGACAGAGATTAATCCTCCAGGACTTGCTCGCAATATTCCACCAATACACATTGAATTAAAGCTTGGAGCGTATCCTGTTAGCCTTAGTTAGTACCATATATTATAGAGACAATATTATTTATATGAATAGAGACCGATACTGTGGCAACCCAGACTCATCAGGTCTTTTCATTCCTTCTATGAAGAGATAAGTGTGGAAAATAAGATCCCCCATAATGCGAAAAACGTATTTATAGATCTAGCCGAAAGCATTGCTGGTAGTCTTAATGTAACCAACTGCTATGTGTGTGGAGGTACTAACATGGGAGACCAATGGCCATGGGAAGCAAAGGATAACCGCTAACTTCCAAGTCCAATTGTTGGCTATCAGGTGGTTTAAAAGAATGTCAGGGAGTATATTCTGTGGACTGTGGAGAAGAGCTGGTAGAGAGTCTGGCAATGCCAGAAAGGATTCCAAGGATGCTATTGTTCTAATTTTGTGTAAAGTAAGGAGAGGATGGGTGGAATATGTTTTTCGCGATCTTGATCACTATATTTTGTTAAGCTGTGGATTGCCACATCAATGGGATTTTCCCTGGCAACTTATAGGGAGAACCCCTTTCCAAATACTGCACACTGGACTTAGTCTAGTTGACCTTAAGTCCCACTAGGGCATGAAAAGTGTCAAGATGGCCAAAGACGGGTGGTAAGGACGAGATAGACTCTGAAGTATAGAAGAGAAGGTCGTCGGCAAAAGTTGAAACTTGTACAGAAACTTAAACGGATATACCTTTGTAACCTTAAAGTGGTTCTATAACTTGAAAGAAACCCTGCACATTCAAAGATAAAGCTCATGCATGCCTTAATTTACGGAATTTGCAACAAAATTGCATTTCAGAAGGAGCGCTTGTGCTGATTTCAAATTACTATCAACAGCAAAGCAAACAATGTCAGTGACCTATACATAAGGTGAGAAAGACCACGTTTAAATTACGTACAGTAAAAAATGGGAAATGCTGAATGGAATGAATCTAATGTGGGGCAGCAGGACAAAGCGAATTGAAAAAAGAAAATAAGGTAAAATAACAAGCGCACTACTAGCCAAAATATAGAAAAAAATAAAATAAAACCAATATATTATTAGAAATGTCATTTTAAAAAATTACAGAAAAGCACGCATGGATAGAAAATGTAAACCAGGAAGTGGCAAGGACTTGGCTGATTCTTTGAAAGAAAGAGGAATGGAAGCTTTGGGTAGGGATCGGTTAGATCCAGTTAGATGTCATTTTTACATGTTTTTTACTTTACTGCTGTTGGTGTAGTAAAGAAGGTTTAAGCAGTGTCTCTAATAAAACATAAATGTTTATAACCTTTACAGGTTTACTCCAAGCACCATCCGTCTGCATGGAGAGCATTTCAATGTTTTCAAAGGTATAACTCCATCTCAGGCAGATCATTAGCCATTTTGAAATGAGCGTTTTGGACTGGCTAATTATATCTTTGCAGATAATGGGTGTCTATTGTCAGCACGCGTAACATACTGCTGACAGATGGCCAATGGCGGCACGGCACGTACTCCATGATGCCCAATTTGTCCCTGCAGTGACGGGATGTGAAGAAATGGGCTCCAGGGAAAACCTGCTTCTTCGCAGGAATGCCAAGGAAAAACAAAACAGTGCCTTTATTAAAACACTGGGTTTGGTTGATGTAACCCTTTAATGATATACTTGCAATGTACATAATTTCTCCAATCAAAACATAAGATACATTGTTGTTCTTTCCTTTTTGTATATTATTGTGTCTTTGTATTGGCACAGTATAAACTCATTGTCCAGGTAGGAACCCTCCCGATATACAGCTGTTTATCTGCTTGTTTCTTCAGTAGCCAAGCAACTCTTTTCTTGTTTGTCACAGGTAGAAAGTACTCACAACTTTGTCCCCTCCTTTCCCTCTCGGGATGGCCACATTTTCTGGAGCAGTTTATCACCTGCAGGTCTGTCACACATAGTGGATGAGATGTGTAGTGTTCTTCAGCCTCACCTCCAAGACACGTGAGTACATCATTTATACCCCTGTGTACAGCTGTACATCTGGGTTAATCATTTCTAACCCATCAACTTGATGCATCGTTTTCTAAATTAAGGGAGGCCTCATTGTTATTTGAAACATTTGGGAATGATAATCAACAAAGGTGATTGAAAAGGGGGTGTTGAAGATCCTCAAAATTCATAAATATAGCTTAAACCATGCATATCAAATTTGAGCTAAATAAACAGAGATTATCTGGTTGAGCAGAGCGGAGTTGCTATGGGAGAGGTCCCAGGAAAATATAGTAATTTGGGTAAGACTGGTATTTTAAAGTGGATTGGTCAATTTCAGTGGTCTTTGCATATATCCTAAAGCAAGCATGTCAAACTCAAACGCTAACACAGGCCAAATAGAAAAAAAAGTTTTCATAGAAACTTAGGTTTATTTAGAAAAGTACATGTAAAACAGTTGCCTAACTGACGTCCTCACGCTCGTAGGGCTTCAAAGTAAACAAAAGAGCTAATTTCTTTTAAGGAGAAGTGCATATGCATATAACCAATGTTTCAGACAACTACCATGACATATTAAGAAAAGTTTGGGACTGAAATGGTGAATGTATGCTGTTGCACAGGTGTGAAAAACAAATGACGTTATCTTGTTGATTTTGAAGTCCTATGAGTGTGTTCTTCACTTTGGCTGAGATCATAAAACTTGATTATCTCAGCCAAATCAATGCTTTCCCGTAGGAAAGCATTGGGAGGCTATTGTGGATGTGCGGCAAAAAGTTGTGCGGCCAATCAGCATCTCCATGGGGAGAATTCAGTACCTCGACGCAGACCCAATATTATACACTGCCCCCCCCCCACTCTAATACACTGCCCACAAATACAATACACTGCCCCCTCCTACCACCACTCTAACACACTGCCCCCTCCCCAAATTTAATACACCACCCCCAACAATAATATACAGCCTCACTTCCTCCCCCCAATGTAATAGACTGCCCTCTCCCTAATTTAACACACTGGTCTAATCACCTTCACCAATTTAATACACTGCCCTCTACCCCCCTCAAATTAATACACTGCCCTCTACCTCCCTCAAATTAATATACTGGCTCCCTGCCTCCCCGCATTTAATACACTGGCCCCTTACTCCATGAAATCAATTCACTGCCCAGCCTCCCCGAATTAATACACTGCCACCACCCTCCCCAATTTAAAGGAACACTATAGTCACCTAAATTACTTTAGCTAAATAAAGCAGTTTTAGTGTATAGATCATTCCCCTGCAATTTCACTGCTCAATTCACTGTCATTTAGGAGTTAAATCACTTTGTTTCTGTTTATGCAGCCCTAGCCACACCTCCCCTGACTATGATTGACAGTCTGCATGAAAAAAAAACTGGTTTCACTTTCAAACAGTTGCAATTTACCTTAAATAATTGTATCTCAATCTCTAAATTGAACTTTAATCACATACAGGAGGCTATTGCAGGGTCTAGCAAGCTATTAACATAGCAGGGGATAAGAAAATCTTAATTAAACAGAACTTGCAATAAAGAAAGCCTAAATAGGGCTCTCTTTACAGGAAGTGTTTATGGAAGGCTGTGCAAGTCACATGCAGGGAGGTGTGACTAGGGTTCATAAACAAAGGGATTTAACTCCTAAATGGCAGAGGATTGAGCAGTGAGGCTGCAGGGGCATGTTCTATACACAAAAACTGCTTCATTAAGCTAAAGTTGCTCAGGTGACTATAGTGTCCCTTTAACACACTACACAGGAAGGTCCCCCAAACCCCTCTTCTCCTACCTTAAGATCAGCCACCTGCCCTCCAGTTCCAGCCCTGCACTTCTGTGCTCAAGCAGGCCAGACGCTCCTCTGGTACTGCGAGCAGGAGGGAAGGGGGATCTTTCCTGTCTTGCGACTGGCCGCAGCCACAGCACAAAGCAGCCCCAGGGCAGGTGGGCCGTAAATATATACATTGTGGGCCGCAACTTTGACATGCTTGGCTTAAACCATCATTTTGATGGCTTTACTGTTTTCAGATTAGGTGAACAAGCTAGAGAATTGGTTATCAGCCCTTTATTCTTTTCTATCCTTTCATACGTTTTACAAATATCAGATTCACTAGAGGTGGTCTTCCTTATAGACCATAGACTCTTTCCACAGATCCAACGTCTTCTTTCATTCTCAGACACCTTAGTAACTAATCACCCTGCTACTGGGACATGGGTACAGTGATTGATCTTCTCACTTCTGTTGAGATATGGGTCCCCTTACTTACCTACTCTCTCCTACTGGGACATGGGCTTGCTGACTAACCCACTTACTGGGATATGGGCGCCTTGACAGACTGCCTTCCCCCCTACTGGACATTGGTGCGCTGACTGACTGCCCTCACCCTCCCCCCCCCACTGGGTGCGCTGACTGACTGCCCTCACCCTCCCTCCCCCCCCCCCCCACTGGGTGCGCTGACTGATGACCCTCCCCCCCCCACTACTGGTGCATGGATGCGCTGACTGATGGTCTTCCTCCTACATAGCACATTTGTGCAAGTTACACATCCGGACTGGCACAGCTGACAATGTACCAATGCACTAGATTACATTTAAAAAAAAAAAAAAATTTAAAGTCTAAAGCTTTCCTTTACGACAGACAATCGGTTTGCATTACATTTGCTAAGCATGTAATATGTACATGTGAGTTAAGAAGAATTACACATTATATCTTGTAAACCAACATTTACCGTCCCCTCACTTTAAAAGTATTGATCTTTTTCATCAAATATTATAAATTCGAATGCTTCGCTTTCCCTGATTTGGGGAATAATGGCACCAGTTCCATTAGGATTGTAACCAGAACATTTCCATCCAGAATAATATGAGATTTGAATTGTCTGCACCTGTAGTGAGCAGCCTGGAACCATTGCTTTCTGTGGTCTGTGTTTGCTTTCATTACAGGAGTGATGTTCTCACGGCACGTGGCAGAGTTCTCTTCTGTGGCCCATCTGGGAGTGGAAAGTTGACTGTTATGAAAGCTGTCTGCTGTCGTTTAAATCTCCATTTGTACCAGGTGAGCCATTCATTTAATGTAAATGTTCTGTGTTTCAAAACCGCAACTCTGGCTGTAACATTCTAAGAACATTAAAGAAGATCCATTCAGTGACATAGTGCTGGGTTTACATCCTTTCATACAATGCAAAACCCAGGGAACTGAAATGACTCTATTATATAAACATCTCAGCCTGCTTACAATGACGTATACGTTTCCTTGGTGTTCACCGTTCTGGTGTACGTAGTGTACCTCCATGATGCATGTTGCCAGCGCGGCCACACAATTAACGTTAAGTTAATTTAAGTTAAGCTATTTTCTTATTCTGGTCAGCGGCTCTGTGCGGTACAGCTCCTGAATGCAGTCTATTTTGTGGGTAACAGAGATACTCTATATTTATATTTGACCATGTGGATCCCATTCAGTAGGCTGTTGCGTCTTTGAGGATCTCCAGTAAGAGCCTCTGTGTCAAGAAGATTTGCAGGTGTTTTCAAATTGAAGAGGCCGTATTGATATAAACCAGGCTCTTTATTAAAAAACACATGAAACACAGCAGAAGACAGATAGAAAGATGATGTAAAGAAGAGAGTAGTCGGGGAAGCCAAAGGTCATTACAGGCGACACAGGTTCAGAAGCGATGATACTGGCAAGGGTCAAAATGAGGATACAACAGGATAGTCACTGAAGATCTTTCCACAATCAGGACCACAGTACAACTGAGCGAAGAGTGAAGGGTTTGTGCGACTTAAATAGGGAAAGTGGGTGGTCTTGTCTATTGAGGTTCCACGCTGGTCTCCACCGCCTGTACCTTTAAAAGGCTTGTTTCTGCACACGCCTGCCCTTTGATTCTCCTGAGGTTCTATCTCCTGTGTGGTCGCATGTGGAAGCAGCGGTGTTCTCACCAACAGAGTCCTATCTGGCTGTGTTCGGTAACCATGTCTATACGAATGGAGTTCTGTCCTCTGTATTGCTGTGTTCGGGAAGTGGTGTTCTCACAAACAGACTTCTTTTATTGCTGTGTTCGGGCGTCTGTACGAACGGAGTTCTGCCTGCAAGCAGTCGGCGTGGGTGGTTGAGACGACTGCGCAGCCTGGGGGGTCACGCTCCGACACGGCGTCCTCGTGCAGTGCTAGATAGATGCAGCTTGGGAGCGCGAGGTAGGTGAGTGTGGGAGCGAGGTCCTGATACTTTAAAACTGTGAACATATATAAATTTGTTTACAAATATAAATCAAATTAAGAAATTGCCACAATTTGAGACTTTGAGAGCTAAAGTGCATGAGTTATACAAAACAGATTTGCTAAATATATAAACACATTTTTTAATATAGATATTCCCTTTGTTGCAACCGCATTTGCAATTTGCCAATTTATTGTTGAGATCTAAAACTGTGAACAAAGGGACTGCAAATCTAAATTATTTGAGTGTTCAAACACCTAATCAAAGTTAAAAAAATAACTCATAAAATGACATCAAAGTGGGGATTTAGTATATTAAAAAAATAAAATAAAATACCAAAAGTTTTATTGTGGTCTAAAACGTGGTATCAGTGCATAATGCTGCCAATCTTTTTTTGACTTACTGTGCAAATGATGTGAACTCTTTAAACTGATCCTGAAGATAAGACTAACAAGGATTATTATGTCACAGTATTATTCACAGGAGCCATAACTCGATTTGAATAGCTGACAATGTAGAGAGAACATATAATACCTAAAAGGGAAAAAACAAAAAACTCATGATTGACTGTCTTTCACAAAATAAAGTAAAAAGAAAAAGTGGAACAATCACCTTGGATTTGAATTGGTGGTGCTCTGACTAGCGACTCCATTTGGGACCACGCTGGTGGGTGCCTGCTGTGCGGGATATATGCAGAGATTAAATAAAAATGTCAAGAAGAAAAACGGTGGACATAAAAATCCCAAAAAGACAAAGCAAAATAAGTCTTTGCTTCAATATTATACCTTGCCAGAAGGATCGCAGAAAAATAAGCCAAAAAGAATATCACTACTAGATCAAAGAAATGAGGAAATAGATTCCACAAATTACTTAAAAAGCATAAATCAAGATTCTCAACAAAATATAATAATGTAACAAGAAATGATAACAAGAGAATTCCTTTATTAAAATACTAAAGGAGCATCAAGACACAATAAGGGGAGATTACCAAAAAAACCTGGAGGAATTAAAAAGAGAAATTACACCATTAAATAAAAAAACTACAAGAAAATACAAAGTTGAATCCCTCAGATTTGATGTAGTGAAACAGGATATAAATAAAGAATTTAATAAAAAAAATCTATGGCAGTGCAAGAAAGATTTGCTACCATGGAAAATAGAGCAAGAAGGAAAATTCTTAGTATTCGGGGAGTTTGAGAAGACACTGGAGACTTAATGAGTTTTTGTTGAAGAATAAGGAAATTAAAGATAAAATACTATATAAAATAATTATATCGAGGACCATATAAATTCTAACTTGCAAAAAAACAGTTTGGGGTGTGTGGTGGAACGTACCGTATTTTAGACTAGCAGAAACTTTACCACGTTCGGGAGTTATTCTACCCGAATCTACCTGGCTCAGTTTCCGAACAGGGACCACCCTATTACGTGTTAAAAGCAAGGGAACCATTAAATTAGTGCTTCCCCTGGGTGGGCATTTCGCATAACCGAACTCACGTAGTTGAAGGAATGGCGGCCATTTTGTCTCCTGAACACAGGTATGGGGACCTGTTCGTTGAGCACCTGGAACCCTTTTCGGATATATATACGACCTCACAAACATCGGGGAAACTCTACTGCTACTTGCTCCAAGCCCAGACCAGCTAGGAGAGCGCTCTTTGGGAGAAAGATGCCATCAACTAGAAGGAGCATTTTCTCTCTGAAAGCAAAAGGAAGCCTTCTACAGAATTTGTACAGGAACTCCCAAACCTGGATCAGCTGTTGCCCCATTTTCTATGGAACTGTTTTGGGCTTCAACCTCGTGGCCAGCCAGTCAGAACTTTACCCCGGTAGCGATTCTCTTCCACTAATCGGAGATATAAGACCTGTGGGGTCCTGTAAATATTCAGGGGAATTTGGGGGAGCTATGAGTATGTTTTGTATGTTTCCCTGTAACTAAGAGATAATTTAGTTACAGCTGCTTATCTCAATTATCACAGGGATGCCAGGGAATGACTTGTAATATTTTTGTATGGAGACCCCATGCTGGGGTCTGTGTATAAATTGGGCATGTTTGGCCTGAATAAACCAGAAGACTCTCAGAACTATGTCTCGTCTAGTTACTGGGGGAATAAGAGTTATAATCACACAAAGTTCCAGTCTGAGAGGTAAAATGGCAGAGGTAAGTAGCCGGGTTACCCGGAGTCCGCTGCAGTGGGCCTTTAGAGCAATTATTAGAGAATAATTCACTAAAATTGGCTCCATAGAGAAACGCAAGAGAGGATTAGAATTATATAACAACTATATATAGAACTTGATAAAATAGAAAAACTAAATAAGTTGGACCCATAAAACTGTCACATTGAAAAAAACAAGTGGTGTACGAGATAAAAAAAAATATATATAAAATTAACAGAAATGTATTGATGTTGAAACAAAGATTCTATTTAAAGCGTAAAGGAGCATAGGTAGTGTAACTAGTGTAGATAGTAAACTCTAAATTCAAGAATGAGTGTCTAGGTCTACAAAAAAAAATAACTGTAAGACAAAGCACTTGACTGGTAAAGCTGAAGAAAAATAAATAAATTTTATTATAAATAATAGTGATACAGAAAAAAACAAACGTGCTAATGTACAAAAAGTGAACCTGAAATAGGTACTAAAAACTGTTACCCTAATAAGAGTAACCTACTGGTATAAAAACAGATAGTACAGTGACGCTGTCAAATAGTCAAATGGCACGAAGGTATGGAATCTGCTAATGTATAATAGTATCAAATGCCAGCCAGGTTATCATCCACGAATATCTCTACTAATGGTAAATGCCCTAAGTCTGGGGAACCTTATAAACGTTCTAATTACTTGGTGTGAAAGGGTCGCTATTGGTCCTGGAGGCACTTTACAGAAACTGTCACTATATACAAAGTAAATGCAAACAGCTCGGGTATGTGTGATGGAGGAGTACAGGCTAGAAAATCCTTGTTAATAGCAGCATGCTATCGCCCAAATGATATAATCTGCCGTGCACTAAAAGTGCCGCTCAAGGTGCTAAGATACTGCAAGTGTCGGTAAACTGTTGGATTGAATATCAGTCTCCGCGAGACTGATAGACAATCCACCGGCAGCTTAATATGTGTGGAATATAGCTTAGCAAGTCAATGCCAGCTAGAATATTCACAGTCTGGGGAACCTAATAAACGTTCTAATTACTTGGTATGAAAGGGTCGCTATTCGTCCTGGAGGCACTTTACAGAAACTGTCACTATATACAAAGTAAATGCAAACAGCTCGAGTAGGTATCGTAAAGGAATACAGGCTTGTTAATAATAAGCCTGCTAACACCCAAATAATAAAACCTGCCTCTCAGGCACTAAGATACTGTAGAGTATAACGTTTAAAGTAAATGCCGGCTGGTATGTCCTAGTAACCACTAAAGTTAAAAAAAGATAGTGAATCTCTAGAAGATCAAGCCTGTGACGGATATTAGGAGGATATAATAGCCATCTACAGTCACTCACATTCTGCAACAATATAACAGAAGCGGTAAGATGGAAATAAAGTCTAACAATGATTGTCAGTCCGTACTGCAGTTTCAAGATATATATAAGTCTGAACCTAGGTAACTGAACGGACCTGATATATTCCTCACGAGGAGGTCTAACAGTAATTATTAATGTTTGGTTATAGAAATCGGTCTCTCGATGTAAACTGCATCTGTGAGGCAAAGTTGATAAAGACAAACTGACTCTAAGCAAATGCCTGGGCTATAATCCCCCTGTACCTTTGAGGGCACCTATCTCTAGTCCCACTGGCTGCTGGATACTAAATACTAATAAGAAAAAATAAATAGTTAAACACAATAGCGCGGTCGCAAGTCCATGTGCTCGACTCACTAAATCATAAGAGTAGCACACTATAGGCCGCTAAGGTGCGCTTTTCGCCAGACCTGGCTCGTCAGAGGGGAACCGGTCGGTACACTGCATCTGGTTTAAATGTGAGGAGACGTCTTTCTATTGGTCAAACGTGGCAATTCCTAATTGGTGAATGCAAGCTACATGTGTAATGACGTAGCAGAGATTCCCTCGGACGGAGGGGAGATCTCTTTGATAAATTGGTTAACCCCTTCCTGGTGGAAGCTCTTCAGCTAACGTAATCACACTATTTAAGCTTTGTATTTTCCCAGATAAAAGTTTAACCCTTGGAGTGCTGGAAAAGAAAAAAGTGGTTATGGTTTGAGATTTGGACTGCTCATTTTTGGGACTCTCTGTGCTGAAAGTAGTTTATATATAATGAAAAAGCATTCTTTCTGTCTGAATACATGTTCTGTGTAAATTGCATCGAGATGGTGAATAAGTTATAATTATAATTTCTTATTTTGTACTCTCTAATTGGAGAGCTTCCTAAAAGATTGTGCGCTAACTCATTGCTAAATATAAAATTTGTATTAATAAAATAGAATATAAATGGAAAATATTAGAACCAAAAAAGATAGGTGAAGCATTTACAGATTTTTATTACCAACTACAGAACGGCACCCCCGGGCATAAAGGGGTTAAACCGCCGTTTAGTAGATATTCCCCTTCCAGAGACACAGGCACAGCTACTGTAGACACCAATACACCGAACCGGAGAAGCATCTGAATGCCGTAAACAGCTGAACCGGAACCATATGAATGCTGTAAACAGCCGAATAGGAAAAACCATACGAATAGGTTTACACTCCTAGCAGTCAAACTGGAACAGCATACAATAAATCCCCCCCCAAGAACGAGACAAGGCTCCGTTTTGGGGGTCAAGCAGGAACAGACAGAGCTGTGGGTTTATTGTTCTTATATACATTAGTACCACCCACAGGGTTTTGGAAAACACGTACAATACACTCAGACACTCCCACACAAAATCCTTCCCTCTGCCTGTGATACAATTACCTTAAAAATATGCATTACATTCACATAAAACATTTTCAGAATCAGCATACTCCAAATACAAACATACGTCAAAATCATACAAATTGGTCCAGTGGTTCAAAAGATAGATTGTAGTCCTTTGTGACCAAATGAAGCATGGCTTTTCTGCCCAAAACCAGTTCCACAGAGTCTTCTATCCTGGAGATAATTGGGAAGTAATCCAATTATCTCCAAGGACAGAGGCAAAACTCCATTAAGCACATGGCAGTAAAAAGACAATAAAATACACAAAATAAATAAAATACACAAGCAGGGCCGGTGCAAGGATTTTTGCCCCCCTAGGCCAAAGTAAAGTTTGCACCCCACCCCCCTCCCCATGTGACATCACAATGCCCCACCCATATGATCTGCCATGTTAACTAACGCCAGTGCTACAGTGCCGCCGTGTTTACATTAAAAGGCCTGCAGGGACAGGCTATAGACACCAGGACCACTACATTCAGCTGCAGTGGTTCTGGGGACTATAGTGTTTCTTTAATGTGAGGTAAATTAGAGATTAGTGCCACAAAATATACTAGATTGCCTACTTACAACCAGATGAGGATGATGATGGGTTACATTTATTACATAAAATACAGACATGCAACATATCCCCAGATAGCTTAGGTCTGAGCGCACATTATTACTGAATGGCTCTCAGACCACACACATACAGTTCAATTGCCATGGAGCCAAAGTCTTTTATTACACGAATAGGCTCCACGGCATAGCTATCTGGGTTAAATGAGTTCATTCAGTAAATCCGAGAATCTACCGAACGCCAGGGCAGAAATACATGAATAGACCTTTCTGCATAGGAAAATAAAGTATTTAAATGCCGGTGCATAGTCAAAAGGCAGCAGGCAGGCAACCAGGCTCCTCCAATGCACAGTGGCGAGGTTGGTCTCGTCACAGTTAATAATTTACTAAATATTTTCCTGAAGGAAGAAAAATAACAAAATATTAAATTGTTTAAATAAAATGTAAAGCTACCAAACTTAGAAGAAACTGAATTGGTATCCTTGAATGCTCCATTTAACATTATAGAAATTCAAAAAGCATTACAAAAACTGCAAATAAACAAAAGACCAGATAGTTTTTACATTTTTTTTTCTATGGAACATTACATTATTAAGTTTGATAATGTTGGATACATTAAACAAAATCAAAAATACAAAAAGATGCCAAACGAAATCTCCTTTCTTCCAGTCTAAATGCATGACCTCGTGCCCTATATATAGTCCATTTTTTATGAATAGATTTCCACACAATGGTCTGCATTGGCCCGAATATATTTGTATAATGTTATCTTATCCCCTCTGAGGTGCCGTTTTCCTAAACTAAATAGATTTAAATTGTCAATCTTTCCTTATAACTAAAATATTTCATTCCTTCTATTCATTTTATAGCCCCCCCTGCACTTTTTCTAGTTTTATAATATCCTTCTTTAGAACCAAATGACACGGCATATTCAAGGTAATTTATAAAGCGATAACATTATATTTTCATCCTGAGAATTCATGCCCCCTTTTAATGCATGCCAATACTTTACTGATTGACTTTAACAATTCCTAAATCCTTCTCATGTGTTATGCCTAATTCACCACCATTTAGGATTTAAGTTGCTTGTGCATTCTTTACACTAAAGTACATAACCATTTTTCTACATTAAATTTAATTTGCCATTTAAGCACCCAATCCCCGATCTAAATTCCTCTGCAGCAAAGCAATATCCTGTATTTTTACATCTTTAAAGTTTTGGGTCATCTGCAAACACTAAAAAATAACATTCAATGCCTATCTCAAAATCAATTATAAATGTTAAATAGAAGCGAACAGAACCCCGAGGGACACCACTTACCACTTTTGTCCAGCTTCAAAATGTAGCATTAATGACAGCTCTCTGTGCTCTATCAAAAAGCCATAGTTCTACCCAAGAACAAAAATATTCATCTAGATCAATTTATTTTAGTTTGAACACTAACCTATTGTGTAAAACGTTTTCAAATTCTTTGGCAAAATCCAAGTAGATCACATCCACTGCAACACCCTGATCTATACTTCGACTTACTTCTTTTTAGTTATTTCTAAAATAATAAATGGTGCTCAATCAGGTTTTATTGTTAACAAAATAGGTGAAGCATTTGCAGATTTTTACAATTATTATTTTCTAATTAGTAAAGATAACATTAGGAAAACTTTGTCTTATTTAATGAATGATCCCATGCTGGTCCTGTCATTGGACGGAGAGAAAGACTTTTACAGGGTCAGTTGGAAAAAATAAATTGCTGGAAAAATGTGGAATCTCCTTTTTGGATGCCATATGGAGTTTGCATGGATCACCTAATGCTGAGATTCAGGAATAGATTGCCCTTTTTTGAGATACACAATGGAACAAGATATGGCTGTCCCCTAGCGCCACTCTTGTATGTGCCATCACTAGAGCGCATGGTCCAAGTTATAAGAGAAAACTATAGCATCAAGGGTTTTACTTTAGGTAAGGAAGAATATAAAATGTCACTATTTGCTGATGACATAATTTTCCCAAATCCAGTTTACTATTTGAGAACTATAATGAAGTAACTAGAAAGGTTTTCTGATTTATCTTATTATAAGATAGACGTGGGAAAAATGCCAACCCTTGACAAATGACGTCAACCATATAGAAAAAAACGATTTAATTAAAAATTATACATTTCAGTGGAGAGAGCAGTTTTCTTGCTCTATTTGTTTATTCTGTTTGGGCTTACCTCAGTGTTTATCCTTGAATTTGCTAAATTAGCTCACCCTTTCCTCTGAGTGATTATTTATATTTAGTGAGAGTAGCCATGTGATCGCTGGGTCTATTAACTGCTTCTACTTCTGCAGTCATATGGTCAAAATCCTGGATGAGAATGATACAGCAAAATATTTTCTCAGAATGGAGCCATGAAAACAGTCACCAAAGACTCACCAAAGATTCAGCAGATTTGGGTCGAAGCACTCACTTATATTCATACAGCATATTCATAAAAGGAAGATGGTCCATAGAGTTAAAAAGCCGTGGAGAGGTGGAGAGGGGGCGACTATTTGAAGATAATTAAGTAAACAGAGATAAAATGGATCTTTGATATGGAAACCCTCTCTCCAAATGGCTTGAACATAGATTTTGATCTGTGTAACTATATTTAAAACTTTTATAGATGTGAATACAAATTCAAAAAGATAAGTCCTGCGCTCACACCAATATATAGTAAAAACCAAAGGAAAAAAAAAGGTACCTGCGCTCTCTCCTTAATCCCCATGTACGGTATATTTAGACAAATGGAGGTCATTTAGTTTCTCCAATGCCCCCCTGCCAACGTCAATGCAGACCCCCCTAAGCGGGTCCTAACACTGACCCTTCAGCCTGCTTCCTTGAGCTTCTGGCAAAGATATCTCTAATGAGACAGAAAGGGGTATTTTTTATATACACCCCTATTAATAGGGAACACATGGGATGGGCAGCAGCATTGTAACCTAACTGTGTGATACAAAAAGTGAATACAAATCCAAAAAGAGAAGTCCTGTGCTCACTCCCATGCTATAGATGTGCATGATTATATGATTTTTATAGATATCTTATAGACTTTTAGGGATTCTTTTTATAGATCATTTTTTATCATTTATTATGACATATCCTCTCATACTGTGCTCCTTCTTAAAAGAAGTGATGTATTTACTTATTTTCTCTCTTTGAAATATTTATTCTTTTTTGTCTTGCTCTGATTTTTTTTATTTTTATTTTATGTATCATTGCACTTACTTAATTATTTATTATTTATTTATTCATAAAATATTTTACCAGGAAAGATACATTGAGATTTCTCTTGTTTTCAAGTATGTCCTGGGTCCACAAATCATTGCATTGTTACAGTTAGTGTACAATAAAATACAAAAACAATATTAATATACAATATATACAACATTTAACATAGAACAGGTAGGAAATATATAATCAACCATGACAGGTGCATTCTGTTTTGAGGTATGTAGAGAGGGATCTCTTAAAGGACTTTAGGCTTAGGGAAGATTTTAATTTGTGCGGGAGGTCGTTCCATAATTGCGGTGCTCTGTAGGAGAAGGAGGATCGGGCTGCTTTCTTTTTGTATTGGGGTAGACTAAGTAAAGTGTTGGTACTGGATCGAAGGTTGTAGGAAGTGGGAACAGCCAGGGAAAGCATTGTGTTCAGGTAGGGCGGGAGTTTCCCCAAAAAGCTCTTAAACACAAGGCTGGAAAGATGAAGGGTGCGTCTGGATTCCAGCGACAGCCAGTTTAGCTCTTTTAGCATGTCACAATGGTGGGTCCTGTAATTACATTGTAGCACAAATCGTCAGAACGAGTTATACAATGTGTTGAGTTTATTAATGTGTGATTGCGATGCAGATGCATATACTACATCCCCATAATCAATGATTGCCATCAGCATTTGCTGTACAATCTTTTCCTTTACTGTAGGGCTTAGGCAGGGTTTGTTTCTGTACAGGGCACCTAGTTTTGGATAAAGTTTAGATGCAAGCTTTTCTATGTGCAGGCCAAAAGATAGATTGGGGTCTAACATCATACCCAAGTATTTGAAAGAGTGGACTGCGGTCAGTGTGCCATTTGAAATTGTTTTGATGGATAGGTGGGAATTGTGTAATTTGTGTAATTTAGGTACTGTTCCAAAGATCATTTTGACAGTTTTGTCAGTGTTCAGGAAGAGTTTGTTTTTTGCGATCCACTTTTCTACCTCTGTAAACTGGTCTTGGAGCACAGCCTCAAGCTGCGGTAGATTGGAATTGCTCGCATAGATTACCGTGTCATCTGCGTACATGTGTACATTTGAGGATTTGCAGACATTAGGCAGATCATTTATAAATAATGAAAATAGTAGGGGGCCGAGAATGGAACCTTGGGGAACACCACACATGACTGGGAGAGGGAGTCGCTGTCAGAAATGGACACACATTGCGAGCGATCCGATACATACGATCGAAACCAGTTTAACGAATGATCACTAATACCTGAGTTTTTGAGTTTGTGCAGTAGAATGTCGTGGTCTACTGTGTCAAAGGCCTTAGCAAAATCAAGGAAAATAGCTCCAGTTAGGTCTCCTTTGCCTCATTTCCACTGAGCGGATCGGTTCGGGTCGGTACATTTTGGAAGGTTTTGAATGGTCCGGCCTATTTCAGCGAGCGTTTCCACTGCAAGTTGGAACGCCTGGAGGCTTGCGTGGTTTACGCCAAACGCGTGTGGCGTCACACTTGGGCGACAACATACGTGACGCTACAAATAACAATAATGGAGGTCATCCAGCAGCTCGTCTTTGCTCTATTTGGATTTTGGTTCTTTGAAATCAAAGTACATGCCGCACTTTATGAGAGAAGGTTGCGAGCGGCGAAGAGAAATACAGCAGAAAAGAGAAGAAAACTTATGGCTTGGGTCTTGAGCCGGGAGGAGAAGTACACCTTTGTGTGGCAAAGACAAAGACAGCAGCGCTATAGGGTAAGCAACTTTATGCCATTTGTCATGTAGTTCTACACGTATTAAACAATAAAAATAATACAGAATATGTAAAAAATCGAATATAAGATGGGAAGGATATACATTGTGTATTTAACAACATACATGTTGCACACATATGTAAAAATCAAGAATTACACCTTATACATAAATACTCCTTATGTTATTTATGTTGCTCGCTTTTATACATGATGCTATCTGTCCGTGTAAAGTATTTTATGTTGTATTAATAGTGATATGGTAACATCTGTCCTTTTTTTTATATTTATTTTTTGTAGACGCTTCTCCTTTTGTCAAAACAGCGCCGCCAACCAGTCATTTGGGCTCTCCGCCGCGCCAGTGAGTGGTGGGATGTGACCGTCCCGGGATTCACGCACACACAGTGGGTGCACAATTTCCGAATGTCGGAGGACACATTTTTATACCTTTGTGCAAAGCTAGGTCCAGCGATGGAGAAGCAAACCACCAACTTCAGAGCCTGTTTGCCTGTGAGGAAAAGAGTTGCCATTGCACTGTGGAAGCTGGCTACCAACAGTGAATACAGAAGTATAGGTCATCTTTTTGGTGTCAGTAAATCATCAGTGTGCCGGTGTGTGCAGGACTTTTGTAAGGCTGTATGCACATTGCTAGCTCCTGAAATTATTCATTTTCCGGACTGGCAAAAGCTTAAAGACATGGCTGACTACTTTGAGAACAGGTGGAGCCTTCCACAGTGTGTTGGTGCTATTGATGGGCCACACATACCAATAATAGCATCACAAGAATACCACCACACTGACTACTTCAACAGAAAAGGGTGGCATTCCATCATCCTCACAGGAGTAGTGTTTTATTACAGTAGTAGTTTTATTACATTTTTAAGAAAGTTTTAATAAAGTTTTACATTTAATCAGACATACACAAAAAGTCTCTCCTGTTTTTTATTCTAATAAAAAAGTGATCTTTCAAAATATACTCACAAGTACAGAGTAAAAAAATATATTTACAAATAAACATTATTTACAAAAAGCAAAAATAAATGTAATTATCAAAAAAGTGTACAGGTCCTGTGCTAGCTGAAAGGAACTACTGCCTGGGCGGTGACCTGGGATCACGACTGCCTCCCAGCACTTGAACAAGCTGCCCAAGGACACCAAGGAAGGCCTGGTTGAAGGTAGCCAACTGCTCCATCTGCTGCCGGGCGATTTCTGCCTCCTGGCGCCTCGCTTCCTGGGCATCCTGACGCAGTGCCTGAAAGCGCCGCTCAGAAAGGTTCTCCATCCTTTCCTGCTGCCTTTCCTCTGCTGCCTGCATATCCTCCATGAGTGTGCGCAAATCCAGCTGAAACCGTCTCCTATCACCTGGAATATACAAAAGACCATAATAGTGTTTTGTTTTTTTTAGCAATTGGTACAAAAAACAGGTGGATATCTATCATTAAACATAATGTAAATAAGGAAAAGATGTAACACATAAGAACAGTATAAGCACAAAGTAAAATAAACACACTAAACACAATATACTTAAGATAAGCTCAAAATACAATGAAATTTAAATAGCAGTATATACAGACAATGTAGAATTATGATTATGGATTTAATTATGCAAACAAACTACATATAGAAGCATTTTGAGTGAGTTCACAGTTTGCTGTAAATTAAAAGTTAGGAAAATGCACAATTACAATGTTCACTCTGAACATCAGGTCTTACCAGTGTGCATTGGGCATACTCTGTGGTTGGGTCTGTGGTTGGGTCGGTGTTGACGTAATCGTACTGGTGCTGCTGAACGACGTTGATGGACCATCGTCAGAAACATATGAAAAGCTTGAGGTATCATTGGAGAGTCCTTCAACTGTATCTGAAAATGCACAGATCAATAGTTCAGTACACTGTACAAATAAAATGTGTTTTTTGGGGCAAATAGTTAATGGTTTTGTGCAGTAAATCTATAAATGGTTAGCAGAGCGAAAGCCAATGCAAATTAAGAAAAAATCAATCTTACCAACGGGTTCTATCATGGATTCGAGAAGTGTAGATGCAGAGTCCAGACCGCCCTCCCTGCCTTGGTTTGCTGGCCTATGACCGTAAATGGCATCCATGGCGTCGTACCACTTCCAAGTACTTCGACTGTTTCCACTACGGCTTTTGGCATCCTTAATTTTTTTATATTGACCTTTCAGCTTTTTAAGCTTTGCCCTACACTGACCCGATGTCCGTTAAAATCCCTCAGCTGCCATCCGCTGAGAAATATCTTTATACACCTTTTCATTTCTCACTGATCCATCAAGTTCACTCTGAATAACGCTATCACCAATTATAGTTAGGAAAGTGGATAGTTCCTGAGCCAACCAGACCTTGCTGTTGTTTGCAGGCATCCTTCTCCTATTATCTGGACTAAACGGCGACGTGGTGTTTGTTTCGCGCTTGACTTTGACGTGAGCATTGACTTTTTTCTGTCCGACAATCAGTGGAATGTATTGTGTGACGCCAGTAGCTCCGCCCTAACCGTACCGTACCATTTCCTATGGCCCTACATCTGAAGGGGGACCATTAATGGCGCGGTTTGGTTGTATGGGCCACTTTCATAATGGAAACACTCAAAATAGCGTACTGTACCAAACCGATCCGCTCAGTGGAAACAAGGCACTTGTTCCATGCCAGTTTGGATGTCATTGCAAACTTTTAAGATGGCAGTTGTAGTGGAGTGATTCTGTTGAAAGCCCGATTGATCAGGGGTCAGATAGTTTGATTGTTGGTAATACTCACATAGTTGCGTATGGACACATTTTTCTAAGATTTTTGACAATACTGGGAGCAATGATATAGGGCGATAGTTAGAAACCAAAGTAGTGTCACCACTTTTTTGGATAGGCAATACTCTTGCAGTCTTCCAAAGTTTGGGTATGTATCCAGGAACCAAGGATTCGTTAATTAGAGTTGTGACGGGTTTAGCAATTGCCGGCGCACTGAGCTTCAACAGCATTGCTGGGATTTGGTCAGGTCCGGACTGGTTTTTCATTTTTAGATTATTAAGATGTTTTTCAATGACACTAACAGGTACAGGTCTAAAAATTAACTTGTCTATATTGGGACTTTGCACATTTAGTGAGACCTGATCCACATTTGTAGTGTCAGGATGCGTGCCATTTATTAGCTTGGCAATCAGGGCAGTTGAGCATCCGACAAAATAATTGTTAAAGGCATTTGCTACATCTAAGGGAAGTTGCAGGGTTTGGTTATCCACTTTGACAGTGGAGGGTTGGGAGTGGATTGGGGGAGTTTGTAGTTTATTTATGACTTTCCAAAAGTTTCTAGGGTTTGAGATGTTATTGTTCAGATTTTCATAGAAATATTGGGCCTTGGACAATTTTGTTTGTTTTGTGCATATGTTTCGCCATTGTCTATACGCACAGTGAACATTCATAGAGCCAGTACGCTTAAACTTTGACCACCACCTTTTGAATATGGCCACCTGTTTTTTAAATGGAAATTCAGGTGGTAGATATGCTCCATATAAAGATGGGATTGCTGTGAACTGAGAAAGGGACTTAATACAACTGTGGAACGAATCTCTCCGATAAAAGATGGCCGCTGGAACGCAAGCGCAAGCGAAATGCAACACACCCGCATGTAAAGATGGCTGGAACCAGAAATTATGCTAGTTGACCGGCGTTACCTGGGATGGCAGCCGCAAGGGTACAAAATGCATAGCCGAATTGAACACGTATTAGCAAGAAGTATGGGGGCGGAGTTTAGTGCGAAAAAAGGATTTAAAAGTAGGAATGCCATACAGAAAGCTATGGCATCTGAGGAAGAAAAGTTTTGAAAAGTGTTGTGCTTGCTGTGTATTGTGAATCTGGACATTGGCACACCAGTTACCTTAATGTAAGGTTTTTATTATTGTTTTTATTAAATGTTATTTATTTCTATCCTAACTGGTTTTGCCTCTCCTGGTGTTTTCTAGTGAGGACCAAGTTGTCTCTAAAACTTCATTTGAAGCTATAATATCACACCAAAGCTGAATTAACTGAGCATGTTATAAAGACAGGCTCAGAGAAATGTGAGTGTGATAACAATAGGACTTCTTCTGATTCTATTACCATAGAGTGTAAAGACTATACTGCCCTATGAAAGTGTTTATAAGCAGTACATGTTCCTGTCCTGATACTTTTGCATTAAACTGGTGTGTTTTTATATTACTGGGTTCCCTTTGGGTAGAAGCAATTTATACACTGGGGAGTGGGAACTGGAAGAGGGCCTTCATTTTTCAAAGCTTTGGATTTCAGTGCTCTGCCTCTTCTGTAAAGAGGCGGCTGGAACCACCTATATGTGAGTACTTTAACCCCTTAAGGACCAAACTTCTGGAATAAAAGGGAATCATGACATGTCACACATGTCATGTGTCCTCAATGGGTTAATCTAGGGAAAAATACCTTTACAGTAAGTAAAATGTATGCGGTGCTTTCTGTTTTACAAGAATCTGTATGGAAATTCGTTTTGACTCTTTATTTACTTTCATTGCACATAGTGCATCATGTCTCCTTTTTATGCCTCCTCCAGGTTGAGTGTGCAAAGCTGTGCAGGGAAAGCAGCTCTGGCTGTGTGTCCCGGCTAAAAGCTGTGTTCTCCCGTGCCTCAGATGTAAGGCCTTGTGTCCTGCTGTTAAGTCATGTGGAACTCCTGGGAAGGGAACGAGATCTGTCAGGAGAAGATAGTAGGGTTATAGCAGCCTTCCGCAGCCTGCTCCTAGGTGAAAACGAGCCTCACAGGTACTACTACCTATATATATATATATATATATATATCACACACACACACATAGACAGTATCTCACAAAAGTTAGTACACCCCTCACATTTTTGTAAATATTTTTATATCTTTTCATGTGATAACACTGAAAAAATGACACTCTGCTGCAAAATAAATGTCACGGTGCCGCGGAATTCTGTTGGCGTGTCCGCACAGAAACATAGCAGTCACGCCGACAGAAATAACAAATACTTAACTTGTTTGCGGCAGATCACTACCCAACCTCCTTCCATCTCGGTCCCCAGCGTGTGTGGCGTTACTAGAGACGCCGGCCGCTGCGGTTCCGATTTAAATAGGGAAATAGCCTTTGCTCATATTAAGGATGGTGCTTACGTGCGTGCGACGTCACGTCATGGATGTGCACGCACATTTTGGGGTCAGAGGCCAGATACAACCAATTACAGCTTTGGGATGGTTATTTAAACCCAAATTACCTTTTAATCAGTGCCCTGTTGTGGTTTCCCTTGGCTGGTTATCTGAGAGTGTGTTCCTGATCATATTGTTCTGGTTTTTGACTTTGGCTTTGTTTTGACCATACGCCGCACACTGCATCAAATTGGTCTGCATTGCTTTCGTCCCAGAAGGAAGCCTCTTCTAAAGATAATGCACAAGAAAGCCCGCAAACAGTTTGCTGAAGACAAGCAGACTAAGGACATGTATTAACGGAAGTATACAAAAAAACACATAGATGCGTCAGCGCTGAATAACCAAAAGTGGTAAAAACAAGGCAGCAACCCTAAAAAAGGGGATCCCTCTAAAGCCTAAAATAATGTTACACAAGAAAAAAGAGAGCAGGGCTGTACTACATCAGAATGACGCTAGCAATATGTAATATGTGATTAAACAGAATGTGCTGAAAAGTCTCGTTCCCACAATGAAAGTTCTCAAATACAAAGGTGCCTCTTGTAAAGAGGCAAGTGCAGCTGTAGGTACTGAGTTCTTTGTGCTTGAGGGATGTGGTAGATCTAAATCTCTTTGGTATCTGTATGTAAAATAGAAGAAGACAAGGCAAACTTATAGTGCAATATGTCAGAACTCAGTATAAGAGTATATTGAAGTTAGCTATGTCACACTCACATGTAAAAGAGCTATGGCCAGCTCTAGCATGTATCACGTTCAGTGGTACAATCCCCACTTTTAGGATATGATGAGGGACGTCCTCAGCAGTAGGTATCCAGATGCTCAAAAGAGAATAAAATAGCAACAAATATTGCTCTCAATAAGACAATAAAATTGTACTTACAAGAGTAGAGCAGGCTCACTGCTCTATGATGAAAGTGTTGGTGGTATGATCCCCACCTAGGATTTCTTGAGAGTAGAGATATAAAAGATGATGCTAAAAATGCCAGGAGGTATAAAAAATAAGGTATTACATATAAAGGTGATGGCACAATAATATTATTGTGATAACGAAAATATTTTATTAAATAAAATACAAAGTAACATCCATAACTCGTTTCACCAATATAGGCTTTTTCTAATGGAATAAAAACACTAGGAAGTTGGGGTTTATATAGGGGAAGGGTAATTTAAATGTGGCACCAAAATTGCATCATAGGCTGTCCTCCACTAAACAAACAGTATTAGTTTACACATTATACATGTAAAAAACAATATGTATTAATAGATCATTCAGTGTAGAATTGAAATATGATAGTTATCTTTAAAAAGAAGCGTTTTAAAGATAGTTACGGCTATTTGAAGCCAGAACATGTGACACGTGCGAGTTTGGTCTCTCCGATGTCGGCAAAATACTTGTGTTTGCCAACATTGGGACGAAGCTACATGTGCCCATTACATAAAGTGTGTACATAGTGCCTAGACTGACTGCCTGAGAAGAGGATACCTAACAAGTAGTAGGGATAGTGATTAAAATTGCCGCGGCGGCCATCTTAGTTGGGGAAAGGGAAAAATAAAAAAATCATGGCAGTAGCCATTTTGGAGGGAAATTGAGTGAGTGGCCATATTAGGAGGGGAACTGATAGTCTAAAAGGGAAATAGAATAGGCATCAAAATCAATACAAATATTTAATAGGAATCAAGATAAAAAACACAAGAGACATGATAATGGGTAAAATAGCCAGGATACAAAGCATATCAAACATAATAGTTAAACAATGGATAAAAGTATACACAAGTATAAAAAATGAGATTAAATAAAATGAAACAAATCAAAATCTGCATTTAAACCATTAGGAGCAAGTGTCTGTAAATTAAACACCCATTCCATTTTAGATTTGCCAAGGATATGTTTTATATTCCCTCTTCTCCAAGGGATAGTACATTTTTTGATGCCAAGACACTTTAATAATTTAGGGTAATTGTTGTGTTTGGCAAAATGCTCCGATACTGAATTATTTGGATATCCTTTTATAATATTTCTGCAGTGCTCGCTTAATCTTATTTTTAAACATCTTGTGGTCATCCCAACATATTGGAGGCCACATGGGCACTCCAACAAATACAATTTTTAGTACTGCAACTGATAAAATCTTTAATATCATACTTTTTTTTTGTATTATGTGATATAAAATGTGTGGTTTTGGATGGTACAGATGTGTCATACTACTCAGCGTTTGCATTTATAAAATCCTTTAGCTTCAGTAAAAAAGGATGTTTGTAATTTTTTTACTAGGTTTTTTTGTTTAGATTCTCTTGTAAAATTAGTAGTTAAGATAGATTTAAAACTTGGAGCTCCTCTAAAAATAATATTAGGCTTTTAAGGTAAAATATCTTTGAACATTTCATCTTACTTTAATAAGCGCCAGTGATAATTCACAATTTTTTTTTAATGTGACCACTTTTGTTATTAAAATTGAAAATTATAGAAATGGGGATATTTGGTACTTTTATCTTTGTATACTAAAAGGTTAGCTCTTTCTTGCTTCTTAACTCTATCAATGGTGCTATTTAAACTCGTTGGCGGATATTTTTTTTTCAAGAAATTTGTTCTTTAAAAAATTAGCCTGATCGTTAAAATCATCCATTTGAGATGAATTTCTGCAAAGGCATAAAAATTGACTTTTAGAGGCACTTTCAAGCCATGGTTTATAGTGACAGCTAGATGGTCTATTGCTATATTAGTACAGACCTTGTTGAAAAAGGGTTTTGTGTTAAGTTCACCATCTTTAATTAAAAAAAATAATAGACTCCCTACTATAGTCACACGTTAAAATGATTCCTCTATTATTTGTATTAAGGTGATTAATAAAAGAGTTCAGGGAATCTTCTGAGCCTTCCCCCCCCAAAAAAGTAATCTATATATCTAAAATAGGAGACCACGTTTGCCCACCAGGCATGCCTACCCCAAGTGGCCGTGGACTCCCAATCAGCCATAAAGAGGTTGGCATAGCTGGGGGCAAACCTGGTTCCCATCGCACTACCCCTCTTCAAGAGATAAAACTATTCTAAAAAACAAAAATAGTTATTTTTTAAAATAATATTAATGCCTTCTATGATAAAATCTTTTTGAGTGTCAGGGATTTGCGCTTCAGTCTTTAAGATTTTCTTTACAGCTTCACAACCTATATAATGAGGTAGCTTAGTATCCAGCAGCTTAAAAAACATAGTAAAAACAAAGAGAACGTTACCTGCACTCTGGCCTAAATCCCCATGTGTATTTAAACAAAATGGAGGCTCTTTAGGTTTATTCCAAAGGCCATTTGAATATAAGCTCACCTGCCCTGTCAAGGCAAGCCCCAAAAGGTGAGTCCTACTCTAGCCATTAGATTTGCTGATATCAGCCAAGAATCTCCAATGAGACAGGAAGGGGTATTTTATAAACCCTTTCACATTTAACTCTTTATAGGGCTTCTACACATACCATAAACTTTGCTGGTGTTCTGTAGGTTTTCATACAAAACCCCACGAACGGAGACCGGATCTTGCCACAACTTCCCTGGAACTATTTTGGGCTTCAACCTCGTGGCAGACTGGTCAAAACTTCCCTGCGATGGCGATCCAAAACTACCAAACGGATCTGGGTGATTTTTGGATATTTTGTTTGCCCAGATCCCTTTTGTGGGGTTTCCATGTATGTTGGGGATACTTTTGGGGTGTTCAGAAATTGTGATACTTTACTGTCCCTGGAGATAATTGTGTTAGTAAAGTTCCTGACTCAATTATCTCTTAGGCACAGAGGAGGAGTTTACTGACTGTATAAATTTGATGCCTGTGCTTCCATTAAACAGTCTTTTCCCAGCTCGTGTGGGGGGTTATGGAATATTGGTGCTATTTTACCTTGTGGATTATTGTGGGTTCTTGTATTGGGAAAATGGGTATCCGTGGCGGTGATACCTTGGCAGATCGCCACATTTGGTGGCAGCGGTGGGATCGTCCCTTTTTCCTGGATTTATAATCCAAAGTTGACACTGGAGTACAACTTAAGCTCAACACTTTAAAGGAACTACTAGAGGATCATGGGGGCATTGCCAGCAATAAAGCCAAGCGTCTCATCAGGGAACTAATGGAGCTATACGGAGAGAACTTGGTTGTGTCTACCCCGGCTGTTCGTACAAACTTAAGCGACACGCTGAGGGCGATAAGGGGATGATTAGCACTGTTCGGGTCAAACCCTTCTCCCGAAATCATCAGAAAGATTATCGATGATGCAAACGCCAACAAAAGGGCACAGGGCGAATTGAGAGTACGCCTGCTGGAGGCGCTATGAACTGCAGCGGTATCACCGAACAGTTCCAGCTTCAACCCAAAACCGCAAAAGGTACCCTTAGTGCTTTCAAAGCTTTCAGCGAATTAGAAGGGGAAATTTACGGCTACTTGGCAGATTTCGAACGTCTGTGCGCTCTACACAAAGTAGCCTGTAACAGAACCCCTGTTATTGCCTGTAAGCCTCAGCCCAACTGTGTGCACTAAACCCTTGTTTCAGTCCCTGTAATTGCTGCACGCAGCTAAGAACAAAGACCATTTGTTAATTTGCATTCTCTTAAAATGACTGATCATGTATTGGCCATAACCGTTCGTATACCGAATATTCTGTTGAATGACCGACTACCCAGAGCAGGAGTGTGGCACCAACTAACCCTCTTGACCTGTAAAACCGCAAACACCTCCAACGTTCTAATGGATTAACAGGGTGGTCTGTGCGAACACGTGGCGGCGGCCATTTTGTTTAGTCGAACACACTTAGCGGTGTTTGGTCGTCGACCTCGTGGAACTAATTTCAGCTACCTTTTTCCACAAACACTGCTGAACTTCTACCTTCCGTGCGTTCGACTGGAGCGCTATTTCGGCAATATAATCCTATGAACAAACTGTATTCATTGATGGTAGACCCGAACGGCTCCGTTCGTGTAATTTACACTTATTGTCAAGGGAGAATAGACCGACCGCACAGTCTGAATCTGTGGAACTGCAAGCGGTCAGTCACATCCACCTTTTTACTAACTCCCGAACCACCGGTCCAATTTGAGCCATTTTTGGTTATGTTGTTTCCCTGAGTTATGGAAAATGTGAAAAAGTATATTTTTTAGCTTGGAGATAATTGAGCTGATATAACGATTAACTCAATTATCTCCTAAGCAGAGGGGAGGAATGTACTGTAAGTAATGGGTGTGCTTTTACTGTAAAGCTGTAACTGATTGGCTGCTGTATTTCCATTGTCCGTGCCCCACCAGGTCCAGTGGGTGGTAACTTTACTGTAAAACCTGGATAAAAGAAACTGCTTGTGTGGTCACTAAATCAGTTCTGCTTAACCCTTCAAGACGTAACCTTGTCTCGTTATTTAAAGGGAACCTGCTCAACTTAATCACTAGCTCTTTTAATAACTCTGCTTCTCTCTCTCTACAAGGATCCAGCGGATGGGATATCACCACTCCAATACAGCACAGCACCTTGCCGGGAAGAAGGACGTCTCCAACAGCAGATACCCCTCTTCAACCTGGGTAGCCGTTACATTGGAGGCAGTGGCGGGATGGTCCTTTCATCCTCAGAGCAAGTGCTGAATGGAGAACCAGTATGCCAAGCTGAAAAGACCCACGCTGAAGGATCTGCTAAAGAGCCGAGGACAGAGCGCCAGTAACAGACCACGGAGAGAACTAATCGCTAACCTGCTGGAGTTAAAGGAAATGGAACGGTCTATGGGAATCACCGAACAGAATTTCCCGAACAGCGAGGATGCTGAAATCAACCACATTGTTCAGAGGAGGCTAGCCATGTACCCAGCCCCATCAGAGGAACGGATTGATCGGGCATTCCTAGAAGTCAAAGCGGAGATTGAAAGAAGGAGGGAGCATGAACTACAAATGGTAAGGGCACAACAGCCTGTTATTCCCACAGTTCCTACCCCTCCTCTGACAGCAGCCACACGGAAGGTCCCGTTCGCAGCTTTTAAAGCTTTCGTGGAGCATGAGGACGACATTGATGGGTACTTGGCTGACTTTGAGAGACAATGCTCTCTACACCAGGTACCCCCAGACCAATGGGTCACCATACTATCCTGGAAGCTGTCTGGAAAAGCAAACAAAGCCTTTCGGGCTCTCACTCCAGAGGACATTCAGCAGTACCAACTGGTCAAGGATGCCCTACTCACCAGATATGTGTGAACCCTTTAGCAGGGTAGCAGTCGACCTAGTAGAACCCCTACCTAACCCCAGTCCATCCGGTAAGAAATACATTCTTACCGTGGTGGACTACGCTACTCGCTATCAGGAGGCCGTCGCTCTGATGAATATTCAGGCTGACACTGTCGCCAGTGCTTGGTCGGAATATTCACCAGAGTGGGGTTTCCAAAGGAAATATTGTCTGACGGGGGACTCAGTTTCCCGCAGATCTAACCCAACAGTTATGGAAGGTCTGTGGTATAAAACCACCTTACCACCCCCAGACTGTCGGTCTCTGTGAGTGTTTTAATGGTACCCTGAAACAGTTACTGCAGACCTTTACAGATGAGTACAGAGACTGGCAGTGATTCTTGCCGCACCTCTTGTTCACATATCGAGAGTTGCCCTAGGAATCCACTGGATTTTCCCCCTTCGAACTGCTCTATGGAAGGAGGGTGCGAGGGCCTCTCAACCTCATCCGCGAGCACTTGGAGGGGGAAATGGAACATGAGGGTGTCCCTATTGTACCATGTGTCCTGGAACTGCAGGACCGGATGGAACAGTTAGCCCGGATGGCAACCCCAGCTCTTCATTGGGCAGGCAGAAACTGTGGTATGATCGGGGTGCCCGCCAAAGAGCGTTCCAGGTGGAACAGAAGGTCCTGGTGCTTAGGCCAGTAAAGGGGAATAAGCTCCAGGACTCCTGGTAGGGCCCTTACAAGGTGGTAGCGCAAATCTGCGACACCACCTATGTGATTGCCAGTAATAAAGACAAAATAATTCAGAAAGCCTTTCATACCAATCTCCTGAAAGCGTATCAGGAGAGGCCAGAGAACATAGCGGCCATATGTATCCCCGCTACAGATTACCCTGATAGCCTACCTATACCTGACCTCTTAGCTTGCCCTGCTCCAGGCAGCCTGCTTAGTACTGTCCAGCTAGGGGAGCGCCTTAGCCTGCAGAAAAGGGCCAACTTAGACAGCTGCTCGCAGAGAAAGAGTTAACCATCTCCCAAGAACCAGGGTACACTACGCTAGCAACCCACCACTTAGAAACCCCTGGGCAAGCGCCGCTCAGACAGCCCCCCTACCGGATCCCAGAGACAGTTTAGGAGGGGATGAGGAAAGAAATCCAGGAAATGCTCAAGCTAGGAGTTATAGAGCCATCCGACAGCCCCTGGGCCTCTCCCGTAGTCATCCTTTTTGGGCCTTTCCCAAAAAGGATGGGGCCACCCGGTTCTGCGTCGACTATAGACGCCTTAATGACCGAACAGTGACAGATGCTTATCCGATGCCCTGAGTGGATGAGCTATTATATCGTATTGCCAGGGGATGCTATCTGACCACCATCGATCTGTGCAAGGGCTACTGACAGATCCCCCTGGCCAAGGAGGCTATCACCAAGTCGGCCTTCGTCACCCCATTTGGCCTATACCAATTTAAGGTTATGCCATTTGGGATAAAGAATGCCCCAGCCACATTCCAACACTCTGTGGATAGGCTCCTTGATGCCTTCCAGGACTTTGCTTGTGTATATCTGGATGACATTGCGATCTATAGCGAGACATGGGGGGAGCATCTGAAGCACGTAGAGGCCGTGTTAGATCAGATTTGGGCCGCAGGCCTGACCCTGAAACCCGAAAAATGACACCTGGGCATGGCTGAGGTCCAGTACTTGGTGCACCGGGTAGGGCGTGGAAAGCAGCGTCCCGAACCGGCCAAGATTGAGGCAGAAGCCAATTGGCCCACACCAAGACCCAAGTACTGGCCTTCTTAGGGACAACTGGATATTACAGAAAATTCGTACCTGACTATAGTACCGTTGCTAAGCAGATTTAACTAAAAATAACCTACCCAGACTAGTCCTGTGGTCTCCCCCCTGTGAAGCAGCCTTCCAAGCTTTGAAGAACGCTCTGATCAACGCTCCTGTATTAGCTGCCCCCGTCCCTAACAAACGCTTTATCGTCCATACATATGCTTCTATGTACGGACTGGGGGCAGTTCTGAGCCAGGTCGGAGAAGTTGGAGGGGAGCACCCTGTCGCGTACCTTAGCCAAAAATTATTGCCCAGGGAGGTGAGCTACGCGGCAGTGGAAAAAGAGTGCCTGGCCCTAGTCTGGGCTCTAAAGAAGTTAACCCTGTATTTGTATGGCCAGGAATTTACTCACGTTACCGACCACAATCCCCTTGTCTGGCTGAACCGAGTGACAGGGGACAATGGCCGGCTACTGAGATGGAGCTTGGCCCTCCAACCCTATAACTTTTCCATCCAGTATCGGCCTGGCAAGCTCAATGGTAACGCAGATTGACTGTCCAGAACTTATGCCCTAGCAGCAGCCCGGACATCCCCAAGCTGACTCGAAAAGGATCAAGCTGGGTCTGCCGGGGTGTTCCACAAAGGAGAGCCGTGTAACAGAACCCCTGTTATTGCCTGTAAGCCTCAGCCCAACTGTGTGCACTAAACCCTTGTTTCAGTCCCTGTAATTGCTGAACGCAGCTAAGAACAAAGACCATTCGTTAATTTGCATTCTCTTAAAATGACTGATCATGTATTTGGCCATAACCGTTCGTATACCGAATATTCTGTTGAATGACCGACCACCCAGAGCAGGAGTGTGGCACCAATTAACCCTCTTGACCTGTAAAACCGCAAACACCTCCAACGTTCTAATGGATTAACAGGGTGGTCGGCGTTCGCCTGTGCGAACACGTGGTGGCGGCCATTTTGTTTAGTCGAACGCACTCAGCAGGTGTTTGGTCGTCGACCACGTGGAACTCATTTCGCCTACCTTTTTCCACAAACACCGCTGAACTTCTACCTTCCGTGCGTTCGAGTGGAACCATTCAAACACAGCGCTATTTCAGCAATATAATCCTACGAACAAACTGTATTCATTGATGATAGACCCGAACGGCTCCGTGCGTGTAATTTACACTTACTGTCAAGGGAGAATAGACCGACCACACAGACTGAATCTGTGGAACTGCTGTGGGCAAGGAAATGTGCGAGCGGTCAGTCACATCCACCTTTTTACTAACTCCCGAGCCACCGGTCCAATTCGAAACAATTTTGGATATGTTGTTTCTCTGAGTGTACTGGTTATTAAAATGTAACTTTTGTTAAAATCGGATGCATAGTTTTAGAGTTATGGAAAATGTGAAAAAGTATATTTTTTAGCTTGGAGATAATTAAGCTGATATAACGATTAACTCAATTATCTCCTAAGCAGAGGGGAGGAATGTACTGTAATTAATGGGTGTGCTTTTACTGTAAATCTGTAACTGATTGGCTGCTGTATTTCTATTGTCAGTGCCCCACCAGGTCCAGTGGGTGGTAACTTTACTGTAAAACCTGGATAAAAGAAACTGCTTGTGTGGTCACTTAACCCTTCAAAACTTAGCCTCGTCTTGTTATTGAAAGGGAACCTGCTCAGCTTAATCACTAGCTCTTTTAAGAGCTCTGCTTCTCTCTCTACAAGGATCCAGCGGATGAGATATCAACCCTCCACTACAGCACAGCACAGCACCTTGCTGGGCGCTCTACAGATCGTTTCCGGGATTACCCTGTTCATTTTACTGTATACTCTGTTTCCCCCCTACAAGCGGAGTGTGCTTTCAATTGACCACCGGGAAACTGCGGTCTGCGGTTAACCGCACGCCTAATTGACTGCCTCAGGGTGGCCTCGTTCAGGTAATAATTCACCAAACTGAAACTCCCGAAAGACTCCCGAACGAGGACCACCTACATCCTGGCGTGTGGCCCCAATGAGAACGTTGGGTCTGCGGTTAACCCGCAAGTTAAGTACCCCCCTTCATGGCGGTCTCTGTTCGGCTCACAAAGGGCTGGGAAAACCATCCTCTGAGCGGTGTTCGCGCAACTGTTCAGCCTCTACTCGCTCCAGGTGTTATAGGGCCAGGTCCCGCTCTCTATTCACCAGCCTGAAAACATGGCCGCCATATCGTGTTCGGAACAAAAGGGAACAAAAGGACTTTGTATTGGAGAGACTGGCTATACCGTTCGTGAGATCTGAGCGCTATTCGCCTATCTGCTGCTCTCAGATCTGGGCTATCCAATGAATGGTGGAATAAAATATGTGTCTACTAAAATGTATTTTTATACTGTTTTTTTATGTTACAATAAAACGTGGGATTTTGGTCGCTTGGAGATAATTAAATAACCTTTAGTCATTATCTCCAAGCTGGGCGGTGACCATTTCAGACGATACACTGTAATGCCATTGGTCAACTGTTTGTATTGTCCCTGTATCCCATCAGGTCCAGAGGGGGCTGTCCCTGGACCTGGGGTTTCGCATAAATAGCTATGCCTGTGTGCCATTAAAGCCAGTTCATTTGGACCCTCAAATCGCAGCCTCGACTCGTTTTGTGGGAACAAGGGTATCCTAGCTGTACCATAGCTAGTGGGATTGCTTTATATTCGCTGGATTTTTGTGGTATGCTGAACGGAATGGCGCTTCTCTCTCTCCACACTCGGGAACCAGGACATCCAAGCGGTCCAGCCTTCAGCTAGCTTGGAGGTAACCGTAACATTTGGTGGCAGCGGTGGGATCGTCCTGGAATTCCTCGGAGAGGTACAGAATGGATGGAGAGCGCTTGTGACAAGTTGAAACGCACCACGTTAAAGGATCTGCTAGAAAGCCGAGGTGGGAACGCTAGCAACCGACCTAGGAGGGAGCTGATCGCAGAGCTGACGGAACTGGAGCAAAGCCTGACAATGACGGAGGCTCTGATGTCCGCTAGCGAAGAAAATAACAGGATTGTCCGGGAGAGGCTCTCCTGGTTCGGCCCGAACCCGACCGTGGAATTAATACAGCAAACCATGGCACAAGTGGATGTGGAGATTCGAGAGGCCAGGCGCACAAGCTCAGCCTGTGCACACCCCAGCAAAACCCTGCTGCAGGGATGACAACTAACCTGGCAGAGAGGACTGGGAAACCAAAAATTCCTCATGCAGCTTTCCGATCATTCCTAGAGAATGAGATGGGGATCGACGAATATCTGTCCGACTTTGAGAGGCAGTGTGCGCTCCACCGAATACCCAGCGAGGACTGGCCCACCATATTATCGGGGAAACTGTCGGCCCGAGCGCCGGATGCTTTCCGGACATTATCTTCCGAGGAGGTGACTCAATATGACCGGGTTAAAGACACCTTGTTACAACGGTATGCAGTAACCCCAAAAACTTATCGCAGGCAATTTAGGAACACGAAGAAAAAACGAACGATACGCATACCGAATGAGCTCATAGGATGAGGAGAGCAACCGATCACTAGATGAAAGGATGCCAAGCCGTAACCGGTGAAGAGGTGTTACAATTATTTATTTTGGAACATTTTTACAATGGCTTAGATCAGCAGTGCAAGGAATGGCTTCGTGATCGTAGACCCACTACCCTCACAGAGGCCGCTAGGTTAGCTGATGAACATTGTGATTCACGGTTAGACGAAAGCAACAACTACCAACTGACGATTTGTACCGAAAGCCGGGAGAACTACCGAACAACGTCCCGACCTGACTTCAGGGCTCCCGTGCCAGCAGGACCTACCAAGCACCCAGGGCCGCCCAGTAGCCACACTACAGAACGACCAACCTGTTTCCGGTGCAAGCAACCAGGGCATCTCATGGCGAATTGCCCTCTCAACAATCACCACCAAACCCCCCGGAATTACAATAACTCTACGGGACCTTCCCGGCCCGCCAGAGCCCTGTGTGTTAACCAGGATGGTCCCATGGAAGAATACCTGGGACCCATCCATGAGGCAGACCCAGTATATGCTGCCTCCGACAACCGCCAACACCACAGGCAGAAAGTATGGCTCGAGGGTCACCCCACTGAGGGGCTGCGGGATACTGGAGCTACAATAACCCTGGTTCAAAGCCACTTGGTGCCGGAGCACAAGCGTTCATCTGGATTGGGGGCGGGAAAAGGGACTGTGAATGTGGGAATCATGGATAATTTGCCAGCAGAAGTATTATTGGGCAACGATTTGGGACCTATGACATCTGCTTATGCCCCATCCTATACCCCCGATGCTCATCCGGTGACTACCCGAGCACAAGCCAGCCAGGAGCCAGACCGTTCACCAGTGCACGAGCCACAGGTAAGACTCACTCCGACCCTGACTGCCCCCTTAAACCCCATACCCTGGGACACCCCAGCCACCTTTGAGAACGAGTCCAAATCTGAGCCGACCTTACGGAAGTACAGGGAAAAAGCTGAATCTGGGGGAGGGGGGCTAGATAACGAGACATTTATATGGGAGAAGGGGAAACTGTACCGTCTGACAGAAAAGAAGGGACAGCATAGGCGACAATTTGTAGTCCCGTATAAGTACAGACAGGAGATACTAAGGATAGGGCATGATATTCCCTTAGCTGGCACCTGGCTGTAACTCGCACCCTAAACCGTATTACCCATACTTTCTTCTGGCCTGGGGTACACGCGGACGTTAGGACACATTGCAACACATACAATGTATGTCAGCGGGTTGGGAGGAGAGGTGACCATCCTAAAGCACACCTGATGAATATGCCCATTATAGAGGAGCCATTCAGCCGGATTGCTATTGATTTAGTGGGGACACTGGCTACCCCTAGTCCCTCTGGTAAGTGTTATATTCTTACCGTAGTGGAGTACACTACCAGGTACCCTGAAGCCGTGGCCCTAGCTAACATTCAGGCAGACACTGTAGCTAATGCGTTGGTTCTCCAAAGAAATCCTATCCGACAGAGGCACTCAGTTTACCGCTGAATTAACACAGCAGCTATGGCATGTCTGCAAGGTTAAGTCTCTCCTTAGCACTCCCTACCATCTCCAGATTAATGGGCTCTGTGAGAGGTTCAATGGAACCCTCAAACAGATGCTCAAAACATTCACTCAGGAATATAGGGATTGGGAACGCTTCCTACCGCACCTCCTGTTCGCATACCGGGAGGTGCCCCAGGAAACGACCGGATTCTCCTACGGACGCAAGGTACGGGGACCCCTGAACCTGATCCGAGAGCACTGGAAGGGGGAAACCGAGAATGCCGGAGTCCCCATAGTGCCATACGTGTTGGGACTCCGGGACCGAATGGAGCAATTAGCCAGGTCTGTCCAGGCTAATCTCCAGTCGGCCCAGAGGAGACAGAAGGTATGGTACGACCGGTGTGCACGAGCAAGGAGCTTTGCCATAGGGCAGAAGGTGCGGGTACTCAAACCAGTCAAGGCAGACAAACTGCAGGCCGCCTGGCAAGGTCCTTACCAGATTGCAGAAAAGAAGAGGGACACCACATATATAATAGCCAGTTGCCATGACGAAAACCTGAGAAAAACCTTTCACATTAATATGCTTAACCCGAGGACGTGACCGCTATCTGCATTCCCCCTCACGAGGACCCAGACAGTCTCCCCATCCCAGACTTGCTGGAAAAGAACTCCCACACAGACCTGGTAGCCCAGGTCCAGATAGGGGACCGACTTAATGACATAGAGAGAGAGCAGCTAAATCAGCTACTCCACGCTAAACGGGCTACATTCTCACAAGACCCAGGGTACACTCACCTAACTACCCACCAGGTAGATACTCCAGGGCAACAACCCCTACGACAGGCCCCCTACCGAATCCCCAAAGCAGTTCGGGCTGGGATGAAAACAGAGATTGAGGAGATGCTTCGACTAGGGGTGATTGAGCCTTCCGATAGTCCCTGGGCATCCCCGGTAGTTCTAGTACCCAAGAAAGACGGAACTACCCGGTTTTGTGTGGACTATTGGAAGCTCAACGACAAAACAGTTACAGACGCCTACCCTATGCCCAGAGTTGACGAGCTACTTGATCGTATAGCCAGGGGAAACTACCTAACTACCATTGACCTCTGTAAAGGTTATTGGCAAATTCCCCTGGCCCAGGAAGCTATCCCCAAGTCGGTATTCGTCACCCCGTTCGGCTTGTACTACTTCAAGGTAATGCCGTTCGGGATGAAGAATGCCCCAGCCACATTCCAGCGCTTAGTGGATAGACTCCTGGATGGCTTCCAGGGTTTTGCCTGCGCATACCTGGACGACATAGCGATCCACAGTGAATCCTGGGGGGGAACACTTAGCTCACGTAGGAATGGTCCTGGATCAGATTCGGGCCGCCAGGGCTAAAGCCAGAGAAGTGCCATTTTCGAATGGCCGAGGTACAGTACCTGGGTCACCAGGTGGGGTGTGGGAAACAGCGTCCAGAGCCGGCTAAGATAGAAGCTGTCGCCAACTGGCCCACCCCCACCACCAAGACCCAGATCCTAGCCTTTCTGGGCACCGCAGGATACTAGAGGCGTTTCGTGCCCAACTACAGTACCATAGCCAAGCCACTGATGGACCTGACTAAGAAAAACCTTCCCTGACAGGTCGTGTGGTCTCCCCACTGTGAAACTGCTTTTTAAGCCCTCAAAACTGCTCTTGTTAATGCTCCCATCTTGGCTGCCCCAGCCCCTAACAAACGTTTTATTGTTCATACATACGCTTCCATGTTCGGGCTTGGGGCAGTCCTCAGCCAAGTAGGAGAAGATGGAGATGAGCACTCGATTGCCTACATCAGCCGAAAGCTCCTGCCACGCGAGGTCAGCTATGCCGCAGTGGAAAAGGAGTGTTTGGCCCTGGTTTGGGCTCTAAAGAAACTGACTCCCTACTTGTTTGGACAAGAGTTCACTCTGGTGACTGCCCATAACCCGTTGGTGTAGCTAAACCGGGTCTCTGGGGACAACGGCAGACTCTTACGTTGGAGCTTATCATTACAACCCTTTTAATTTTACCATCAGCTACAGACCCGGAAAACAGAATTGCAACGCCAACGGGTTATCCCGACAAACAGACCTCAGTCCAGCCTAACCCACCGGTCTGGACAGCCTTAGTCTGCCCCGAAAAGGGGTCAGACGGTGTCTGCCAGAGTGTTCCACTAGGAGGGAGCTCAAATGTTACGGTTGCCTCCAGGCTGGCTGGAAGTTGGACCGTAGAAAGGATGCTCCTAGCGGTCACCAAAGGACCATCAGCACCGTAGACACTATAAGCACTGCCGACTCCACGAACTGCCGCTGCTGGGCTGGGATCTCGCCGTCTACTATCCATCCTGTACCTACGACCAGGCTCCAGGTTCCAGTAGGTGTACCTCTTCCTTCTGTAGAGCAAAGCAGGATCAGGAGCAAGAGCTCTTACAAGAGCTCAGTAGCTAAGGGAGTATGAAGAGCATAGCAATCCCTGTAGTGATTATAGCTGTCCCCTACAAACATGAGTCAAGGCTGCAAGTTAGAGGGTCAAGTCATTCTGTTTTATTGGCACCAAAAGGGCCTTCTTTTATGCAGGTTTTCCCTTACATAGGACCACCCACAGGGTTTTACAGAACAACCAATAACACACGTACATAACAGAAAACACTCCCAGCAATTACACACAAAATCCTCCCCCTCTGCCTGTGATATAATTATGGTACACAATGGTTAACAAAATTATCACAGGCAGGAAAAATAGCTTTTATACATGTACTATAACTTTAAAACCATACATCAAATCTTCATAAAAATTACATATTCAGAATCAGCACACTTTAAATATAAACATAACCAACATCATACAAATCCCTCCACTGCATAAAAAGTTAGACGGAAGTCCTTTATGACCGACCGCAAGCACATTTTCATGTCCAAAACAGTTCCATAGATTTGGGCTGTGCGGTCGGTCTATTTCAGGCTGAAAAAATGACAAAGTCCCATCGCCGAATGGAGAAGGTACAGGTCAGCGGTGTTCGTGGAAATGTGCAGACGATTTTAGTTCAATGAATTTGGCTGCACACACCGCTGACCATATTTGAATGAATAAAGATGGCGCCGCCACATGTTCGTTTGCGCGGTCGGCAATTTACCTACAGCAGGCTCCCAGCCTGGGAGGTACATTGCCTGCACACTTCCACTTCTGGGTGGTCCGCCTGTGTGGTACTTGGTTCAGTAAGCCCCATTTACTGAACCAAGTATTTTAACCACGTCTGGGGACACTGGGGACACAGGCTTAAAGGGGCAGTGTCCCAAACAAGTCTTGGGAAAACCCTCTTAAAGGGGCATTGTACCAATTTTCTCTATGTCCCAAAATGTGCTTAAAGTCCCATAAAAGTCCATAAGCCCCAATATGCTCACAGACTGTTCTTAAAGGGCCATACACACCAGGGCCATAGTACCAATTTTCTCTATGTCCCAAAATGTGCTTAAAGTCCCATAAAAGTCCATAAGCCCCAATATGCTCACAGACTGTTCTTAAAGGGCCATACACACCAGGGCCATAGTCAGGCTGGCAATAAGGTGTAACGGATCGCCTGGCACCCCGACTTAGTACCTCCGTTAAAGGATGCTCCTAGCGCTTCCTGAGGACTCCAAGCACTCTGGCAGACACCACAATCACCGAACCGATTCAGCATATGAATCTTCTCAAGCCTCTGAATGCTGTAGACCATTGAATAGGAACCATACGAATAGGCTTACACTCCTAGCAGTCAACTGGAACAGCATGCAATCAATCCTTCCCCCAATAATGAGACGACACTTCACTTTGAGGGTAAAACAGGAACTCTGGACTGGCTCATCCAGCCTGGCTTTTATTTCCATCTCACACATACAGGCCACACCCAGGGGGAGGCATAAAATAACCAATCCGAGATATGGTACAACCCACACATCCCCTCCCCTTAGCCTGAGAGATAATCCACTTAATATACAGTTTAAAACATAACTTTTACACAATATCTATAACTTCTAAACCATACATCACATTCACATATTCAGACTCAGCATACGTTAAACATAAACACTTCCAAAAATCAGGCAAATCCCTCCAGTGGATCAAAAGTTACACGGAAGTCCTTTTATGACCGACCGCAAGCACATTTTCTTGCCCAAAACAGTTCCATAGATTTGGGCTGTGCGGTCGGTCAATTCCTGGCATAAAAACGGCTAAGTCCCATTCGAAGTGTGCCTGTACTTCGACTTTAGTCGAAGTGTCGAAGTGGAGTTGATGTTAAGGGTCGGCAGTGTTCGAAGTTAAAATGGCCGCCGCCACGTGGTCCTTTGTCCGATACCGGCCACTTCGACGACTTCGACAACTTCGGTAACTTCGGTAACTTCGACAGCTTCGGTAACTTCGACAGCTTCGACAGCTTCGACAGCTTCGACTGTGTCCGAAGTGCCATATACAAAAGTACCAATCTGTCCCCAAAGTATTTAAAGGGCTAGGGACAGTATTATACAATCCCCATGCCCAAAAGTAGTTCCCAAAGGGTCAGTACATTATGGTAGCAGTCCATAAGCCCCAATTCAGTCCCTTAAAGGGCAATATCTCCCAGGGACCCTAATCACTGGGCAGGAGGCTAGCAACCAGGCTTCTCCAGTTCTCAGTGGCGAGGTTGGTTCCGCCACATAAGGCTTCTCCATAATACAGGGAAGCAGGGCAGTTTGTCACTTAAAGAGACGGTTACAAAAGGCATTTTGTAACACCCTCTACAACCTGGGTAGCCGTTACATAGCCGAAGAAGAATTAGCGGAGAAACTGTCAGGCAAGCGGCTGACTCTTTTAGGGCCATTCCAGACCACAAGATACAAAGCTATGAGCGAGTGAAAGAGGCGCTGTTGGGCAAGTATGCGGTGACACCCGAAGCATACCGTAGAAAATTCAGGGACATGCGAAAAACAGACAGAGACTCATACACAGAGTGGGCCTGCTGGATGCACCGAGCTGCATCACATTGGATTACCGGTTGTCAAGCAACCACATTGGAAGATGTCATATAACTCTTACAATTGGACCAATTTTTTTACTTTGTTCAACCAGATGTCAAGGAGTGGGTAAGGGACCGCAGACCCCTTACACTCCCTGAGCTAGCGAATGAATGATGCCCGCAAGCTGGACCGTCCTTCACCCAGGGTCCAGCCTCTCCTTAGTGACCCACCCGCACAGGCAACAACCTCCTCCACGACCCTCTGCAGTAGTGTATCGACCACCCCAGACGAATGGTACTCACTGCTACCGGTGCAAGCAAGTGGGACACTACCACAAAAATTGTCCCCTGGAACAATCTAGATCCAACTGGACCCAACCAGGGATCCACAACCAGCAGGCAGCTTCACACTGCGTGGATTACCCTGTGCCCACCTCCTGGAAGGCCCGAGAGATGATTCGGGAAGAACCCCTGGATTCCTATATGAGGCTGACCCGGTACAGGCTGCCAACACAGGCATTCGGCAGCATCACCGCTACTAATTTTTGTTTGTACTAATTAACGGCAAGACTGCTCAGGGCCTCCAAGACACACCGGGGCCACCATCACTTTGGTCCAACGACACTTGCTCAACAACAATGAGCTGGTACCCTAAATGTCGGGGTCATGAAAGACCTACCCACTTACGTATTGCTTGGCAACGATTTGGGGCCACTGACATCGGCCTTTATACCATCCACCCAACAGGATGTACAAGTCGTGACCGCCAGGGCCTAGAGCTGTGCTGCAGAGGGCCACCCACATTCCACCTAGACCCAGGTAAGTCGACTTTGACGGTAGAGCCCACACCCTGGGATATCCCTGAGGATTTTGGGAATTAGGTAGCGGGAGACCCCACTTTGCAAAAGTATAGGGAGAGAGCGGTGTCAGACCAGAGGGAATTAGGGGGGAACAGTTTGTGTGGTAAGGTTGCAGGCTGTACAGGGTCATCAACTCCTGGGTTAACGCTCCAGGACCAACACAAAAACACCAGCTGGTAGTCCCTCGGAAATACTGGCTGGAGATTTGGGAATACCAGGCAACTCAAAACTTTTCCTGGCCTGGGGTATCCAATGATGTCCGATGGTATTGCCAAACCTGTGAGGTTTGCCAACGAGTAGGCAAAAGAGGAGACCACTCTAAGACTAAAATGGTCCCTATGCCTATAATTGAAGAACCGTTTAGTCGGGTAGCAGTGGACCTGAGCTAGTCGCTCCGGTAAGCGCTATATACTTACTGTAGTGGACTATGCTCGATACCCAGAGGCCATGGCTGACCCTCTGGTCAAGATATTCTCCCGAGTCGGATTTCCCTGTGAGATTCTCTCTGACCAGGGTACTCAGTTCACTACTGAAGTGGCCCACCAGTTATGGAAGATCTGCGGGATAAAACCCCTGATGAGCTCCCCGCATCACCCCCAGACGAACGGTCTTTGTGAGCGGTTTAATGGGACACTTAAGCAAATGCTGAAGACGTTCACAGCCGCTTGCTGAGACTGTAAGCGATTCCTGCCCCACCTCCTATTTGCTTACAGGGAAGTGCCGCAGAAATCCACTGGGTTCTCACCTTTTGAGCTATTGTATGGGAGGCGAATGAGGGGCCCCTAGACCTTATCCCTGAACACTGGGAAGTTGTGGCAGAGACTGCAGGGAACCAGATTGTGCCATACGTGTTGGAGATGAGGGACCGAATGCAGGCATTGGTTCAGATGGTGCGAGAGAACCTCCAGGCGGCTCAGCAATGCCAACGGGTACGGTACGAACGGAGAGCCAGGCACCGTAGTTTTGGGTCGGATTGTGTTAAGACCTGCAGTGGTTATGGTACTGCGGTCTTCTATTCCTTTCCCAACAGCTGAGCCTAAGTGATTATAGCTACAGCAGGGAGTAGAGGAATAGTAGAGATGAATACAGCTTCCAAGACGATTCTTCCCAGCAAATAGAATATCCCCCAAACATGAGCCTAGACTTCATGAAGGGTGTAACAGAACTCATCTTTATTGAAAACAGGCTGGCTTTTATGAGAAATCCTCCTGCAAGAGGACCTCCCACAGCAGACAAATGCATTAACCAATCATTAAACAGTATTTCACTAATACACACCTTCCCTCTGCCTGGGAGATATTGAGATAAGTTAAGGAATAAATCAATTATCTCCAAGCAAAGGGCACACATTTTCCCAAAAATTAGAACACCCCTTTCCCCACAAGGTATTCCCACAAAATACATATCCCCTGATAGCCCCGATCTAGGGGACAAACATATCCAAATTTCACCCAGATCGGTTCAGGGGTTCTTGAAAAGTGTGGTAGTCATGTTTTACCGACCACACACGAGGCTCCTGCCCAAAACAGTTCCACGAATTCAGCGTGTGCGGTCGGTCAATTAGGAAAAATGTGAAAAGCAAGTAAAATACCGAATAGATCCTCCTGGCTCATAGCAGCGATTGTTCCCCTTGTCTGCATGAACATAACTACCGAATGCCGCTTTTCTGGCTGTTCGGTAAGTGGAAGAAGCTGGTGTTTGGTAGTTTCAGCGGTGGTTCGTGAGGTAGTGTGTCCGATTTTAGTTCCAGACACTCGACGACCAAGTCCCGCTGACTCCCCTCGTGCGAACAAGATGGCCACCGTTTTCTTTTCCACGTGGCGTTCGGCTATACAAACAGCGGCCACCCAGGGAACACTTAATCAACGGTGCTTTTGAACTTAACAAGCCAGGACGGTGGTGGTTGTTCGGTAGTTTCAAACTGCCAAACTAATAACCAATATTTATACAGCAAATAGAGAAACAAACGAATACAGAAGAAAATGTCGAAATAAAGTCAATTTTCTTCACAGATTGGTACTCATAAGTTTAAAGGGTAATCCAGACGTGGACCCCGTGCTCACAGTGCCTAGAGAGATATCAGCTGTGCCTCACTGATGATGCCTAACAAGGCTGAAACGATCGTCTAGGATTGCTTTGTTTTTCGTGCAGAGGGAACTTGTTGGCATTTCGGATCTGGACTGCCCATATGGGTGGGACCAGTCTGATATGTTTCAGAGATGTTCTCTCTGTAATGGCACAAGATGAGCTAAAACCAGCTTGAGAACTGACCATCTTGCCTCCCGAACGCAGGCAGCGGGACTTGGTCGTCCAGTGTCTGGAACTCATTTCGGCCAGGCACTCCCGTAGCTGCTGCCCGTTCCTGTTTCCCGCCTACACAAACGGCGTTCAGGAGATCTATGCTAGAAAACACAGGGAGCATTCTCTATTGATCTGCTTTCGTCTTAATGGTGTGTTTTTTTTCGTACAAAATCCCACGTACGAAAACCGGCTCTTGCCACAACTTCCCTGAAACTATTTTGGGCTTCAACCTCGTGGCAGACCGGTCAAAACTTCCCCAAGATGGCGATCCAAAACTACCAAACGGATCTGGGTGATTTTGGGATATTTTGTTCGCCCAGATCCCAGCTATCCGATGATAGTGGGGTTGTGGGGTTTCCATGTATGTTGGGGGGACTTTTGGGGTGTTCAGAAATTGTGATACTTTTCTGTCCCTGGAGATAATTGTGTTAGTACTGTTCCTGACTCATGGCTCATGTGTGGGGGATTATGGAATATTGGTTATTTTGGGTTCTTGTATTGGGAAAAATTGGGCGGTGATACCTTGGCATACCGCCACATTGAGAAAGGAGAAGCGGGAATAAAAACACTGAACAATTTGAAGCAGGGGCTTATTGGGCTTCTTCGTGATTGTAAATGTTTTGTTTCTGTTTTTAGACAAGTAAAGTAAAATACATCCTAATATGATGTTTGAACAGTGGTTAATTCTTTTTACGGGGGCCTTTACTGATGGATATACATCCATGTACTCTTTGGTCCTGTGTTGGTCTAAGCTCCTCTTTTCTGTGTCCATGGATATTGTAGCAGATCCCCTATACTTTGGCTGAATATATATATATATATATTAATAGTCTCCCAAATCCCAAGTGTTGCAGTGATTATAGCTCTCCTGTTTCCAGCAGAGTAGTGATTAGAGCTCTCTAATCCCCAAACATGAGCCTAGACTTCATGAATGGGTGTTTAATGGGAGCCACACACAGCCTTTTATGCAAGGGGTTTACTTAAACATATTCCAGGGGCATTCCCCTCTGGCCCTGAGAGGGAACTAGTGACAGGCAAACATTCCACACACTCCTCCCCTGTGCCTGAGAGATTACAAAAACATACAGGTACAAAAACATACAATTTAACCACCAAAATACCCCCCAAAACACATGTAATCCCCACAAAAATCTTCTGTGTCTATCCACCTGATCTGCATAAAATACATATAGTTACATAGTTAGATAGCTGAAAAGAGACTTGCGTCCATCAAGTTCAGCCTTCCTCACACCTGTTTTTTGCTGTTGATCCAAAAGGCAAAAAAAAAAAAAACCCAGTTTGAAGCACAATTTTGCAACAAGCTAGGACAAAAAATTCCTTCTTGACCCCAGAATGGCAGTCAGATTTATCCTTGAATACGCTGAGATCTCCTTTAACAGGGATTTTAAATAAAATTGGTGATGGATCCCGTGTTGATGTACCATCTCAGTTCCTGTCGTTAGATTACACAGTTTTTTTTGTGAACCGCATCAATGAACTGTTCTTTTTTTTTTTTTTTACAATCTACCGTTGTGTTCTTTTACTGTGTTTTGTGATATCCTATAATGTGATCAATATGCCCTTCTTAGCACCTACTCTAGTAATACAACATGATGGATTTCTACCTTAAACTGATGCCATTTTGCCTTTCAGTTACCTGCCCGTTCTAATTGTTGCCACCTCCTCCTTTCCGGATGAAATTCCTCTAGATGTACAGACGTGCTTTGTCCATGAGGTTCACTTGGATTCTCCTTCAGAAGATCAACGTCTGTCCATGCTCACTGCTCTCACTGCTCCCTTACCTCTCAGTCGAGATCTCAGCATTGGACATTTGGCACGAAGAACTGCAGTAAGTGGTGACATATATTATGTGGCAGTGAGTGGTGACATGTATTATAATGCTGCAATGTAAGTGGTGACATGTATTATAATGTGGCAGTGAATGGTGTCATATTATAATGTGGCAGTGAGTGGTGACATGTATTATAATGTGGCAGTGAATGGGGACATGTATTATAATGTGGCAGTGAATGGTGTCTTATTATAATGTGGCAGTGAGTGGTGTCATGTATTATAATGTGGCAGTAAGTGGTGACATGTATTATAATGTGGCAGTAAGTGGTGACATGTATTATAATGTGGCAGTGAATGGTGACATGTATTATAATGTGGCAGTGAATGGTGTCTTATTATAATGTGGCAGTGAGTGGTGTCATGTATTATAATGTGGCAGTAAGTGGTGACATGTATTATAATGTGGCAGTAAGTGGTGCTGTGTATTATAATGTGACAGTGTAAGTGGTGACATGTATTATATTGTGGCAGTGAGTGGTGACATGTATTATAATGTGGCAGTGAATGGTGACATGTATTATAATGTGGCAGTGAATGGTGTCTTATTATAATGTGGCAGTGAGTGGTGTCATGTATTATAATGTGGCAGTAAGTGGTGACATGTATTATAATGTGGCAGTAAGTGGTGACATGTATTATAATGTGGCAGTGAATGGTGACATGTATTATAATGTGGCAGTGAATGGTGTCTTATTATAATGTGGCAGTGAGTGGTGTCATGTATTATAATGTGGCAGTAAGTGGTGACATGTATTATAATGTGGCAGTAAGTGGTGCTGTGTATTATAATGTGACAGTGTAAGTGGTGACATGTATTATATTGTGGCAGTGAGTGGTGACCTGTAATATAATGTTACAGTGATTGGTGACGTATTATAATGTGGCATTGTAAGTGGTGTCGTGTATTATAATGTGGCAGTGAGTGGAACATGTATTATAATGTGGCGGTGAGTGGTGTCATGTATTATAATGTGGCAGTGTAAGTGGTGTCATGTATTATAATGTGGAAGTAAGTGGTGATCTGTAATATAAGGTAGCAGTGATTGGTGACCTGTAATATAATGTTACAGTGAGTGGTGACATATTATAATGTGGCAATGTAAGTGGTTTCATGTATTTTAATGTGGCAGTGTAAGTGGTGTCGTGTATTATAATGTGGCAGTGAGTGGAACATGTATTATAATGTGGCAGTGAGTGGTGTCATGTATTATAATGTGGCAGTGTAAATGGTGTCATGTATTATAATGTGGCAGTGAGTGGTGTTGTGTATTATAATGTGGCAGTGTAAGTGGTGTTGTGTATTATAATGTGGCAGTGAATGGTATCATATATTATAATGTGGCAGTGAGTGGTGTCATATATTATAATGTGGCAGTGAGTGGTGACATGTATTATAATGTGGCAGTAAGTGGTGTCATATATTATAATGTGACAGTGTAAGTGGTGTCATGTATTATAATGTGGCAGTGAGTGGTGACCTGTATTATAATGTGGCAGTGAGTGGTGACCTGTAATATAATTGTTGCGGACCGTTTCACTCACAAGAGGATAAAAATCGTTTAGGCGATAATCCCCTTTTTCATAGACCAGCAGCTACAGCAATCACCAATCTCCCGAATTCCAAACTGTACGAATTCACCAACTCCCGAACTGCAAACACACGAACCCTGGAATCAGCCGAACAGGAAAAGCATACAATCCGCTTACACTCCTGGCAGTCAGCATACAATCCAATTCCCCCAAAAACGAGACGACACATCGGTTTGAGGGTCAAGCAGAATCTGTTTTACTGAGGGCTACCTGCCCAGTATTTATGCAGGTCTCCCACTTGGTGGGCACTCCCCTAAGGGACCAAATGGGAGACTGAAACAGCAGACAGACATGTATCACTTTAGTACACACAGCCACAATACTTTCCCACAATGCATCCTGGCTTCCTCCTCTCTGTCCTGGAGATAATTGAAGAAGTAATTCAATTATCTCCCAGGACAAAGGCAAAACTCCATTACACACGTGGGGACACAAAACAGACTATCACTTTAAAATACATAAAGACACATTTTTGTCAGGATCGGGACAGGGATCCAACACGCAGAGTACAAACAGTAGCCAGATACGTATACCGGACCTTAGAATGGCCGGACTACATCCATGTGATTGGTCAATTTCATCCTCCCCCTGGGAGTGTCCTGTATGTACCTGTTTGTGAATAAAAGCCAGGCTGGATGAGCCAGTCGAGAGTTCCTGTTTTACCCTCAAAGTGATGTGTCGTCTCATTATTGGGGGGAAGGATTTATTGCATGCTGTTCCAGTTGACTGCTAGGAGTACAAGCCTATTCGTATGGTTCCTATTCAATGGTCTACAGCATTCATATGCTTGGGAGAATTTAAAAGGTTTCTCGGATTCGGTGATTGTGGTGTCTGCCAGAGTGCTTGAAGTCCTCAGGAAGCACTAGGAGCATCCATTAACGGAGGTACCAAGTCGGGGTGCCAGGTGATCCGTTACAAGAGTTAACCTCATACTCCTCCTGACCCTCCACCTGAACAGAGCGAGGAGGGGCTATTGTGGAGGAAAATCTGTTGCATATAAGTGGTTTCAGCAATGAAACATGAAACGAGTTAGGGATGCGTAAGGTAGCAGGAAGAGCTAGACGGTACGCAACTGGATTGATCCGAGTCAGTACCCTGTAAGGACCAATATAACGGGGAGCGAACTTCATGGAGGGCACTTTTAAACGGATGTTCCTTGTGCTCAGCCATACCCTATCACCTGGAACAAAGACCGGAGCCGCCCTTCTACGTTTATCAGCGTGTTTCTTAACCAGCATAGAGTTGTGCATAAGGATTTGTCGAGTTTGGTCCCACAACTTCCTCAAATTGGCCACATGAACATCAACCGACGGCACCCCCTGGGAAGGAGAAGCCGAAGGAAGAATAGACGGATGAAAGCCATAATTCATGAAGAAGGGGCTTGAATGAGTAGAATCGCAGACGAGATTGTTGTGTGCAAACTCCGCCCAAGGAATCAAACCGACCCAATCGTCCTGGTGTTCAGAAACGAAACAACGTAAATATTGTTCAATCTTTTGGTTGGTGCGTTCAGCAGCTCCATTGGACTGAGGATGGTAGGCAGAAGAGAAATTCAATTTGATGCCTAGTTGAGAGCAGAAGGATTTCCAGAAACGGGAAACAAATTGGGAACCTCTGTCAGATACAATTTGGGAAGGTATCCCATGCAAACGGAAAATCTCCCTAGCGAATATCTCCGCTAATTCGGGCGAAGATGGGAGTTTAGGTAAGGGAACGAAGTGAGCCATCTTAGTAAATCTGTCCACCACAGTGAGGATAACAGTCTGCTTTTTAGAGATAGGCAAATCAACAATGAAGTCCATGGCCAAACAGGACCATGGCTTTTCAGGAACCTCTAAAGGATGCAGAAATCCGCATGGAAGCGAATGGGGTTGCTTGGTCTTGGTACAAACCTCACATGCCCCGACGAAATCTTTAATATCTTTACGTAACTCAGGCCACCAGAAATCTTTAGAGATCAGAGCATACGTCTTGCGAATGCCAGGATGTCCAGCCACCTTGCTGTTGTGGAAACAACGTAACACTTCCAGTTGGAGAGTGGAAGGAACGAAGTGTCGATCCCCAGGAGCCTGTTTGGGCGCAAGATGCTGAAATTTCATGATCTCGGCAAGCAACGGAGAATGAATCCTGATATTCGTGTTAGCGATGATATTACCCTTAGGAACTATGGAGGAAAGAACTGGCTCAGTTGTAGTGAACGGTTCATATTGACGAGACAAAGCATCGGCTTTAGAGTTCTTAGAACCAGGTCTATAAGTAAGTACATAATTAAAGTGAGTGAGGAACAAGGACCAACGAGCCTGCCTGGCGGATAAGTGCTTAGCCTCCCCAATATAAGACAAGTTCTTATGATCTGTTAAAATAGTAACAGGGTGTAATGTCCCTTCTAGTAAATGTCTCCATTCCTTTAAAGCCTTAATGACCGCTAACAGTTCCCTGTCGCCGATGTCATATCTGCTTTCCGGCCCAGATAATTTCTTAGAGAAGAACCCACAAGGGTGTAACGGTTTGTCCACCCCTAACCTTTGAGACAGAACAGCCCCAACTCCCGTCTCAGAAGCATCGACCTCGAGTAAGAACGGCAGAGTTGTATCAGGGTGGACTAGAATGGGGGCAGAAGCAAACAGTTCCTTGAGAGTCTTGAAAGCAACAAGAGCCTCCGTAGACCAGGTCCTAGTATCAGCCCCTTGTTTGGTCATATTGGTAATAGGCGCAATGATAGAAGAGTATCCCTTAATGAAGCGCCTATAGTAGTTGGAAAAACCAATAAACCTCTGAATAGCCTTGAGTCCTTTGGGTAAAGGCCAATCTAAAATAGATTGGAGTTTGTCAGGGTCCATCTTAAAACCTTCCCCAGAAATCACGTAACCAAGGAAGTCTATCTGAGACTGGTCAAAGCTGCATTTCTCCAATTTACAGTATAGGCCATGTTGCAGGAGTTTGTGTAATACCCTTCTGACTTGTCTATGGTGAGTCTCAATCTCCCTAGAGTGTATCAGTATGTCGTCCAGGTAGACAATAACACAATCATGTTGAAACTCCCTAAGTACCTCATTAATCAAATCTTGAAATACTGCAGGAGCATTGCAAAGTCCAAACGGCATGACTGTGTATTCATAGTGGCCATACCGGGTATTGAACGCCGTCATCCACTCGTGTCCATGCTGGATTCTCACCAAATTATATGCCCCTCTGAGATCTAACTTGGTGAAGATCTTGGAGCCCTTAAGACGATCAAACAACTCGGTAATCAATGGGATAGGATAGGCATTTCGGATAGTTATTTTATTCAAACCTCGGTAATCAATACAAGGTCTCAGTGTGCCATCCTTTTTCTTAACAAAAAAGATCCCAGCCCCGGCAGGAGAAGAAGACCTCCTAATGAATCCTTTCTCTAAATTCTCACGAATATATTCCTCTAGAACAGAGTTCTCCTGAACAGATAAAGGATATACATTACCCCTCGGGGGCATAGTCCCAGGTAGAAGCTTAATTTTACAATCAAATGACCTGTGTGGAGGTAAAGAATCGGCATTCCTCTTGTCGAATACTGCCTTTAAGTCTTGGTACAGGAACGGTATCTGTCTCTCTGTGGAGTGAGTAGGACTCCCAGATGTGTTAATATTAGCCAATGGAGAAACCTTGCGTAAACACCACTCCTGGCAGCTCTGACCCCACGAGAGTGTCTCCCCTAATTCCCAGTCGATAATAGGGTTATGTCTCTTCAACCATGGATACCCCAGAACTATGGGAACAGAAGGGGATGAAATGAGCATAAGGGATAAATTCTCCACATGTAGGATACCAACATTTAAGTTAATGGGTATGGTCTCCCGAAAGATAACAGGGTCCAGTAGTGGTCTACCATCTATGGCCTCAACGGCCAAGGGTGTCTCCCTTAACTAGGATGGGAAATTGTGTTTAGTGGCAAAAGCTTGATCGATAAAATTCTCAGCAGCTCCGGAATCTATCAACGCCATAGCCTTTACTACTTCCCTCTCCCACGTTAAGGAAACTGGTAGCAGAAGCCTGTGATCTTTATAATTAGGAGTAGAGGACAAAATAGAAACACCCAAGGCCTGTCCTCTAGAGAAACTTAGGTGCGAGCGTTTCCCGGGCGGTTAGGACAGTTCGAGAGTAAATGACCTCTGGCTCCACAATACATACATAACCCCTCCCTTCTCCTGTGCTGTCTCTCCTCCTCAGAGAGGCGAGTATAGCCTATCTGCATAGGTTCAGGAAGCAGAGAGACCGTGGAGTCAGGGCTTGGAAATGCGGGGGCTAACCTAAAGGAAAATCTCCGGTTCCTCTCTCGAGTGTTCTGTCTCTCTCTTAAACGTTCATCTATACGAGAGATGAATGAAATTAAATCCTCTAACTCCTCAGAAAGTTCTCTAGTAGCAACCTCGTCAAGGATTACATCAGATAACCCATTCAAAAATACATCCATATACGCCTGCTCATTCCACCTGACTTCTGACGCCAGAGACCTGAACTCTAGTGCATAATCCACAAGTGTTCGGTTCTCCTGTCTCAGGCGCAACAGTGATCTGGCTGCATTAACCTTTCTACCTGGAGGGTCAAACGTTCTTCTAAAGGCAGCTACAAAGGCATTATAGTTATATACCAACGGGTTATCGTTCTCCCATAGTGGGTTGGCCCATCTCAGAGCCTTCTCAATGAGTAAGGTGATAATAAATCCTACCTTTGCCCTATCTGTAGGATAGGAGCGAGGTTGCAATTCAAAGTGGATACTAATTTGGTTTAAAAAACCACGACATTTCTCAGGAGCCCCACCATAACGTACTGGTGGGGTAATGCGAGAAGAAGCACCTACTGTGGCTACCTCTAGACCTGAACTTACAGGAGGGATGGGAGTAGTACGTATCTCCTCTGGTGGGTTATTGGCACGAGATAATAACGCCTGAAGCGCTAGCGCCATCTGATCCATTCTGTGATCCATGGCTTCAAACCTAGGATCATGAGAAGCAAGCTGACTGTTTGTACTTGCAGGATCCATTGGCCCTGTCGTAATGTCAGGATCGGGACAGGGATCCAACACGCAGAGTACAAACAGTAGCCAGATACGTATACCGGACCTTAGAATGGCCGGACTAACGTAAGTAGTACCGTAGAGAATGGTCAAAGACAAGCCGAGGTCGAGGGTAACAGAAGACAGGTAAGCGAGAGACAAGCCGAATCAAGGGAGACAGAGATAAGCAGAGTAGAGCAAACAAGCCGGGTCAAAACCAAAAGGGATAACTAGAAAACACGAGCACTGAGTGACTGGCAAGCTAGAACCACGACAGGGCAATGAGCAACAGGGCGAAGTATGTTTAAATACCCTGGCTAGAGAGGATAGACACGCCTCCGACGAGTCCTGATTGGTCTCCAACGGATTGAGTGACAGGTCGTTCCGGATTGGCGTCATGACGTCGGTCTCCGGACACCATGCTACATAAGGAAGTAACTCCTTCGGGGCCGGCGTCTATGTGAACGGGTCGACCGCGAGGAACAGGAGAAACATGGCGTCCGGACGGATAAACGTCTAAGTCTCTACCTCTCTCGGAGGTAGAGACCTCAGGTACCCTGACAATTTTATACATAAAACACAGACATGTAACATATCCCCAGATAGCTCAGGTCTGGGTGCACATTATTAGGTGAATGGCACTCAGACCACCCGAATACAGTTTAATTGCCATGGAGCTAAAGTCTTTAATTATACGAATTGGCTCCATGGCTGTGCTATCTGGGTTACTACAGTTCACATAAAACATAAAATACCGAATTTACATGCATTCACCAAGTCCATACGAATTAGAACCAGGGACTGGAGGTTCAGCGGTGCCTGCACGTAAAAGTGTCCGGGTTTGGTGCATGAAAGCCGGGCAGAAAAGCGCTGGCTGCCTGGGGAGCTCCAGAACACCGCCACCTAGCGGCCGCTAAGTGTAACAGCGGCCACCCAGTAACAATCAATTAAGCTGCGGTTAACCGCAGCTTCAGGGAGGTAAATTGGCAGCACACTCCAGCTCCTGGGTGGCCAATTAACGGCGCCGGCCGGCTTCCCACGGCTCTGGGGAGGTTGGTAAACGGCTGTTTGTTCGGTAGTTGGAATCTACCGAACTGCTGTGCAGAAAGGGAGAAATAAATCCTTCTGCACAGCAAAATTAACCCTTTAGCTGCCGGTCCATAATCTAAAGGCAGCAGGCGAGCAACCAGGCTTCTCCAGTTCACAGTGGCGAAGTTGGTTTCGCCACAATAATGTTGCAGTGAGTGGTGACGTATTATAATGTGGCAATGTAAGTGGTTTCGTGTATTATAATGTGGCAGTGAGTGGAACATGTATTATAATGTGGCAGTGAGTGGAACATGTATTATAATGTGGCAGTGAATGGTGTCATATATAATTTAATGTGACAGTGTAAGTGGTGTCATGTATTATATTGTGGCAGTGAGTGGTGACATGTATTATATTGTGGCAGTAAGTGGTGTCATATATTATATTGTGGCAGTGAGTGGTGACATGTATTATATTGTGGCAGTGAGTGGTGACATGTATTATATTGTGGCAGTAAGTGGTGTCATATATTATATTGTGGCAGTAAGTGGTGACATGTATTATATTGTGGCAGTGAGTGGTGACATGTATTATAATGTGGCAGTGTAAGTGGTGACATGTATTATAATGTGGCAGTAAGTGGTGTCATATATTATAATGTGACAGTGTAAGTGGTAACATGTATTATAATGTGGCAGTGAGTGGTGTCATATATTATAATGTGGCAGTGAGTGGTGTCATGTATTATAATGTGGCAGTGAGTGGTGTTGTGTATTATAATGTGGCAGTGAGTGGTGTCATGTATTATAATGTGGCAGTGAGTGGTGTCATATATTATAATGTGGCAGTGAGTGGTGTCGTGTATTATAATGTGGCAGTGAGTGGTGACATGTATTATATTGTGGCAGTGAGTGGTGTCATATATTATAATGTGGCAGTGAGTGGTGTCATGTATTATAATGTGGCAGTGAGTGGTGTTGTGTATTATAATGTGGCAGTGAGTGGTGTCATGTATTATAATGTGGCAGTGAGTGGTGTCATGTATTATAATGTGGCAGTGAGTGGTGTCGTGTATTATAATGTGGCAGTGAGTGGTGACATGTATTATAATGTGGCAGTGAGTGGTGTCGTGTATTATAATGTGGCAGTGAGTGGTGACATGTATTATAATGTGGCAGTGAGTGGTGTCATATATTATAATGTGGCAGTGAGTGGTGTCATATATTATATTGTGGCAGTGAGTGGTGACATGTATTATATTGTGGCAGTGAGTGGTGACATGTATTATAATGTGGCAGTGAGTGGTGACATGTATTATAATGTGGCAGTAAGTGGTGTCATATATTATAATGTGGCAGTGAATGGTGACATGTATTATAATGTGGCAGTGAGTGGTGACATGTATTATAATGTGGCAGTGAATGGTGTCATGTATTATAATGTGGCAGTGTAAGTGGTGACATGTATTATAATGTGGCAGTAAGTGGTGTCATATATTATAATGTGGCAGTGAGTGGTGTCATATATTATATTGTGGCAGTGAGTGGTGACATGTATTATATTGTGGCAGTGAGTGGTGTCATATATTATAATGTGGCAGTGAGTGGTGTCATATATTATATTGTGGCAGTGAGTGGTGACATGTATTATATTGTGGCAGTGAGTGGTGTCATATATTATAATGTGGCAGTGAATTGTGTCATGTATTATAATATGGCAGTGTAAGTGGTGACATGTATTATAATGTGGCAGTAAGTGGTGTCATATATTATAATGTGGCAGTATAAGTGGTGTCATGTATTAAATAGTGTGGCAGTGAGTGGTGTCGTGTATTATAATGTGGCAGTGAATGGTGTCATGTATTATAATGTGGCAGTGAGTGGTGACATGTATTATAATGTGGCAGTGAGTGGTGTCATGTATTATAATGTGACAGTATAAGTGGTGTCATGTATTATATTGTGGCAGTGAGTGGTGTCATGTATTATAATGTGGCAGTGAATGGTGTCATGTATTATAATGTGGCAGTGAGTGGTGACATGTATTATAATGTGGCAGTAAGTGGTGTCGTGTATTATAATGCGGCAGTGAGTGGTGACATGTATTAGAATGTGGCAGTGAGTGGTGACATGTATTATATTGTGGCAGTGAGTGGTGACATGTATTATATTGTGGCAGTGAGTGGTGACATGTATTATAATGTGGCAGTGAGTGGTGACATGTATTATAATGTGGCAGTGAGTGGTGTCATATATTATAATGTGGCAGTGAGTGGTGACATGTATTATATTGTGGCAGTGAGTGGCGACATTTATTATATTGTGGCAGTAAGTGGTGACATGTATTATAATGTGGCAGTGAGTGGTGACATGTATTATAATGTGGCAGTGAGTGGTGTCATATATTATAATGTGGCAGTGAGTGGTGACATGTATTATATTGTGGCAGTGAGTGATGACATGTATTATATTGTGGCAGTAAGTGGTGTCATATATTATATTGTGGCAGTGAGTGGTGACATGTATTATAATGTGGCAGTGAGTGGTGACATGTATTATATTGTGGCAGTAAGTGGTGACATGTATTATATTGTGGCAGTAAGTGGTGTCATATATTATAATGTGGCAGTGAGTGGTGTCATGTATTATAATGTGGCAGTGAGTGGTGACATGTATTATATTGTGGCAGTAAGTGGTGTCATATATTATAATGTGGCAGTGAGTGGTGTCATGTATTATAATGTGGCAGTGAGTGGTGTCATATATTATATTGTGGCAGTGAGTGGTGACATGTATTATATTGTGGCAGTGAGTGGTGACATGTATTATAATGTGGCAGTGAGTGGTGACATGTATTATATTGTGGCAGTGAGTGGTGACATGTATTATATTGTGGCAGTGAATGGTGACATGTATTATATTGTGGCAGTGAGTGGTGACATGTATTATATTGAGGCAGTAAGTGGTGACATGTATTATATTGTGGCAGTAAGTGGTGACATGTATTATAATGTGGCAGTGAGTGGTGACATGTATTATATTGTGGCAGTAAGTGGTGACATGTATTATATTGTGGCAGTAAGTGGTGACATGTATTATAATGTGGCAGTAAGTGGTGACATGTATTATAATGTGGCAGTGAGTGGTGACATGTATTATATTGTGGCAGTAAGTGGTGACATGTATTATAATGTGGCAGTGAGTGGTGACATGTATTATAATGTGGCAGTAAGTGGTGACATGTATTATATTGTGGCAGTGACTGGTGTCATATATTATAATGTGGCTGTGAGTGGTGACATGTATTATATTGTGGCAGTGAGTGGTGACATGTATTATATTGTGGCAGTGAGTGGTGTCATATATTATAATGTGGCAGTGAGTGGTGTCATATATTATAATGTGACAGTAAGTGGTGACATGTATTATATTGTGGCAGTAAGTGGTGTCATATATTATAATGTGGCAGTGAGTGGTGTCATGTATTATAATGTGGCAGTGAGTGGTGACATGTATTATAATGTGGCAGTGAGTGGTGTCATATATTATAATGTGGCAGTGAGTGGTGACATGTATTATATTGTGGCAGTGAGTGGTGACATGTATTATATTGTGGCAGTAAGTGGTGACATGTATTATAATGTGGCAGTGAGTGGTGACATGTATTATAATGTGGCAGTGAGTGGTGTCATATATTATAATGTGGCAGTGAGTGGTGACATGTATTATATTGTGGCAGTGAGTGGTGACATGTATTATATTGTGGCAGTGAGTGGTGTCATATATTATAATGTGGCAGTGAGTGGTGTCATATATTATAATGTGACAGTAAGTGGTGACATGTATTATATTGTGGCAGTAAGTGGTGTCATATATTATAATGTGGCAGTGAGTGGTGTCATGTATTATAATGTGGCAGTGAGTGGTGTCATATATTATATTGTGGCAGTGAGTGGTGTCATGTATTATATTGTGGCAGTGAGTGGTGACATGTATTATAATGTGGCAGTAAGTGGTGTCGTGTATTATAATGCGGCAGTGAGTGGTGACATGTATTAGAATGTGGCAGTGAGTGGTGACATGTATTATAATGTGACAGTGAATGGTGTCTTATTATAATGTGGCAGTGAGTGGTGACATGTCTTATATTGTGGCAGTGAGTGGTGACATGTATTATATTGTGGCAGTGAGTGGTGACATGTATTATATTGTGGCAGTGAGTGGTGACATGTATTATATTGTGGCAGTAAGTGGTGACATGTATTATAATGTGGCAGTGAGTGGTGACATGTATTATAATGTGGCAGTGAGTGGTGTCATATATTATAATGTGGCTGTGAGTGGTGACATGTATTATATTGTGGCAGTGAGTGGTGACATGTATTATATTGTGGCAGTGAGTGGTGTCATATATTATAATGTGGCAGTGAGTGGTGTCATATATTATAATGTGACAGTAAGTGGTGACATGTATTATATTGTGGCAGTAAGTGGTGTCATATATTATAATGTGGCAGTGAGTGGTGTCATGTATTATAATGTGGCAGTGAGTGGTGACATGTATTATAATGCGGCAGTGAGTGGTGTCATATATTATAATGTGGCAGTGAGTGGTGACATGTATTATATTGTGGCAGTGAGTGGTGACATGTATTATATTGTGGCAGTAAGTGGTGACATGTATTATAATGTGGCAGTGAGTGGTGACATGTATTATAATGTGGCAGTGAGTGGTGTCATATATTATAATGTGGCAGTGAGTGGTGACATGTATTATATTGTGGCAGTGAGTGGTGACATGTATTATATTGTGGCAGTGAGTGGTGACATGTATTATATTGTGGCAGTGAGTGGTGTCATATATTATAATGTGGCAGTGAGTGGTGTCATATATTATAATGTGACAGTAAGTGGTGACATGTATTATATTGTGGCAGTAAGTGGTGTCATATATTATAATGTGGCAGTGAGTGGTGTCATGTATTATAATGTGGCAGTGAGTGGTGTCATATATTATATTGTGGCAGTGAGTGGTGTCATGTATTATATTGTGGCAGTGAGTGGTGACATGTATTATAATGTGGCAGTAAGTGGTGTCGTGTATTATAATGCGGCAGTGAGTGGTGACATGTATTAGAATGTGGCAGTGAGTGGTGACATGTATTATAATGTGACAGTGAATGGTGTCTTATTATAATGTGGCAGTGAGTGGTGACATGTCTTATATTGTGGCAGTGAGTGGTGACATGTATTATATTGTGGCAGTGAGTGGTGACATGTATTATATTGTGGCAGTGAGTGGTGACATGTATTATATTGTGGCAGTAAGTGGTGACATGTATTATAATGTGGCAGTGAGTGGTGACATGTATTATAATGTGGCAGTGAGTGGTGTCATATATTATAATGTGGCAGTGAGTGGTGACATGTATTATATTGTGGCAGTGAGTGGTGACATGTATTATATTGTGGCAGTGAGTGGTGACATGTATTATATTGTGGCAGTAAGTGGTGTCATATATTATATTGTGGCAGTGAGTGGTGACATGTATTATATTGTGGCAGTAAGTGGTGACATGTATTATATTGTGGCAGTGAGTGGTGACATGTATTATAATGTGGCAGTGAGTGGTGTCATGTATTATAATGTGGCAGTGAGTGGTGTCATGTATTATAATGTGGCAGTGAGTGGTGACATTTATTATAATGTGGCAGTGAGTGGTGACATGTATTATATTGTGGCAGTAAGTGGTGACATGTATTATATTGTGGCAGTGAGTGGCGACATTTATTATATTGTGGCAGTAAGTGGTGACATATATTATAATGTGGCAGTGAGTGGTGACATGTATTATAATGTGGCAGTGAGTGGTGTCATATATTATAATGTGGCAGTGAGTGGTGACATGTATTATATTGTGGCAGTGAGTGGTGACATGTATTATATTGTGGCAGTGAGTGGTGACATGTATTATAATGTGGCAGTGAGTGGTGTCATGTATTATAATGTGGCAGTGAGTGGTGTCATGTATTATAATGTGGCAGTGAGTGGTGACATTTATTATAATGTGGCAGTGAGTGGTGACATGTATTATATTGTGGCAGTAAGTGGTGACATGTATTATATTGTGGCAGTGAGTGGCGACATTTATTATATTGTGGCAGTAAGTGGTGACATATATTATAATGTGGCAGTGAGTGGTGACATGTATTATAATGTGGCAGTGAGTGGTGTCATATATTATAATGTGGCAGTGAGTGGTGACATGTATTATATTGTGGCAGTGAGTGGTGACATGTATTATATTGTGGCAGTGAGTGGTGTCATGTATTATAATGTGACAGTGAGTGGTGACATGTATTATATTGTGGCAGTGAGTGGTGACATGTATTATATTGTGGCAGTGCGTGGTGACATGTATTATATTGTGGCAGTGAGTGGTGACATGTATTATAATGTGGCAGTGAGTGGTGACATGTATTATAATGTGGCAGTGAGTGGTGACATGTATTATATTGTGGCAGTAAGTGGTGACATGTATTATAATGTGGCAGTGAGTGGTGTCATATATTATAATGTGGCAGTAAGTGGTGACATGTATTATAATGTGGCAGTAAGTGGTGACATGTATTATATTGTGGCAGTAAGTGGTGACATGTATTATAATGTGGCAGTGAGTGGTGACATGTATTATATTGTGGCAGTAAGTGGTGACATGTATTATAATGTGGCAGGAGTGGTGACATGTATTATAATGTGGCAGTAAGTGGTGACATGTATTATATTGTGGCAGTGAGTGGTGACATGTATTATATTGTGACAGTGAGTGGTGACATGTATTATATTGTGGCAGTGAGTGGTGACATGTATTATATTGTGACAGTGAGTGGTGACATGTATTATATTGTGACAGTAAGTGGTGTCATATATTATAATGTGGCAGTGAGTGGTGTCATATATTATAATGTGACAGTAAGTGGTGACATGTATTATATTGTGGCAGTGAGTGGTGACATGTATTATAATGTGGCAGTGAGTGGTGACATGTATTATAATGTGGCAGTGAGTGGTGACATGTATTATAATGTGGCAGTGAGTGGTGTCATATATTATAATGTGGCAGTGAGTGGTGACATGTATTATATTGTGGCAGTGAGTGGTGACATGTATTATAATGTGACAGTAAGTGATGTCATATATTATAATGTGGCAGTGAGTGGTGACATGTATTATAATGTGGCAGTGAGTGGTGACATGTATTATAATGTGGCAGTGAGTGGTGACATGTATTATAATGTGGCAGTGAGTGGTGACATGTATTATAATGTGACAGTAAGTGATGTCATATATTATAATGTGGCAGTGAGTGGTGACATGTATTATAATGTGGCAGTGAGTGTTGACATGTATTATAATGTGACAGCACGTGGTGACATATATTATAATGTGGCAGTGAGTGGTGTCATATATTATATTGTGGCAGTGAGTGGTGACATGTATTATATTGTGGCAGTGAGTGGTGACATGTATTATAATGTGGCAGTGAGTGGTGACATGTATTATAATGTGACAGTAAGTGATGTCATATATTATAATGTGGCAGTGAGTGGTGACATGTATTATAATGTGGCAGTGAGTGGTGTCATATATTATATAATGTGGCAGTGAGTGGTGTCATATATTATATTGTGGCAGTGAGTGGTGACATGTATTATAATGTGGCAGTGAGTGGTGACATGTATTATATTGTGGCAGTGAGTGGTGACATGTATTATAATGTGACAGTAAGTGATGTCATATATTATAATGTGGCAGTGAGTGGTGACATGTATTATAATGTGGCAGTGAGTGGTGACATGTATTATAATGTGACAGTAAGTGATGTCATATATTATAATGTGGCAGTGAGTGGTGACATGTATTATAATGTGGCAGTGAGTGGTGACATGTATTATAATGTGACAGTAAGTGATGTCATATATTATAATGTGGCAGTGAGTGGTGTCATATATTATATTGTGGCAGTGAGTGGTGACATGTATTATATTGTGGCAGTGAGTGGTGACATGTATTATATTGTGGCAGTGAGTGGTGACATGTATTATATTGTGGCAGTGAGTGGTGACATGTATTATATTGTGGCAGTGAGTGGTGACATGTATTATATTGTGGCAGTGAGTGGTGACATGTATTATAATGTGGCAGTGAGTGGTGTCATGTATTATAATGTGGCAGTGAGTGGTGTCATATATTATATTGTGGCAGTGAGTGGTGACATGTATTATATTGTGGCAGTGAGTGGTGTCATGTATTATATTGTGGCAGTGAGTGGTGACATGTATTATATTGTGGCAGTGAGTGGTGACATGTATTATATTGTGGCAGTGAGTAGTGTCATATATTATATTGTGGCAGTGAGTGGTGACATGTATTATATTGTGGCAGTGAGTGGTGACATGCATTATATTGTGGCAGTGAGTGGTGTCATATATTATATTGTGGCAGTGAGTGGTGACATATATTATATGGTGGCAGTGAGTGGTGACATATATTATATTGTGGCAGTGAGTGGTGTCATATATTATATTGTGGCAGTGTAAGTGGTGGTATGCAGTTCTAGTCGTGGTTATGGTGTGCATATGATGCAGTATAGTTGTGGTTATGGTGTGCGTATGATGCAGTATAGTTGTGGTTATGGTGTGCGTATGATGCAGTATAGTTGTGGTTATGGTGTGCGTATGATGCAGTATAGTTGTGGTTATGGTGTGCGTATGATGCAGTATAGTTGTGGTTATGGTGTGCGTATGATGCAGTATAGTTGTGGTTATGGTGTGCGTATGATGCAGTATAGTTGTGGTTATGGTGTGCGTATGATGCAGTATAGTTGTGGTTATGGTGTGCATATGATGCAGTATAGTTGTGGTTATGGTGTGCGTATGATGCAGTATAGTTGTGGTTATGGTGTGCGTATGATGCAGTATAGTTGTGGTTATGGTGTGCGTATGATGCAGTATAGTTGTGGTTATGGTGTGCGTATGATGCAGTATAGTTGTGGTTATGGTGTGCGTATGATGCAGTATAGTTGTGGTTATGGTGTGCGTATGATGCAGTATAGTTGTGGTTATGGTGTGCGTATGATGCAGTATAGTTGTGGTTATGGTGTGCGTATGATGCAGTATAGTTGTGGTTATGGTGTGCGTATGATGCAGTATAGTCGTGGTTATGGTGTGCGTATGATGCAGTATAGTTGTGGTTATGGTGTGCGTATGATGCAGTATAGTCGTGGTTATGGTGTGCGTATGATGCAGTATAGTTGTGGTTATGGTGTGCGTATGATGCAGTATAGTCGTGGTTATGGTGTGCGTATGATGCAGTATAGTTGTGGTTATGGTGTGCGTATGATGCAGTATAGTCGTGGTCATGGTGTGCGTATGATGCAGTATAGTTGTGGTTATGGTGTGCGTATGATGCAGTATAGTCGTGGTCATGGTGTGCGTATGATGCAGTATAGTCGTGGTTATGGTGTGCGTATGATGCAGTATAGTTGTGGTTATGGTGTGCGTATGATGCAGTATAGTCGTGGTTATGGTGTGCGTATGATGCAGTATAGTCGTGGTTATGGTGTGCGTATGATGCAGTATAGTCGTGGTTATGGTGTGCGTATGATGCAGTATAGTTGTGGTTATGGTGTGCGTATGATGCAGTATAGTTGTGGTTATGGTGTGCGTATGATGCAGTATAGTTGTGGTTATGGTGTGCGTATGATGCAGTATAGTTGTGGTTATGGTGTGCGTATGATGCAGTATAGTTGTGGTTATGGTGTGCGTATGATGCAGTATAGTTGTGGTTATGGTGTGCGTATGATGCAGTATAGTTGTGGTTATGGTGTGCGTATGATGCAGTATAGTTGTGGTTATGGTGTGCGTATGATGCAGTATAGTCGTGGTTATGGTGTGCGTATGATGCAGTATAGTTGTGTTTATGGTGTGCGTATGATGCAGTATAGTTGTGGTTATGGTGTGCGTATGATGCAGTATAGTCGTGGTTATGGTGTGCGTATGATGCAGTATAGTTGTGGTTATGGTGTGCGTATGATGCAGTATAGTTGTGGTTATGGTGTGCGTATGATGCAGTATAGTTGTGGTTATGGTGTGCGTATGATGCAGTATAGTCGTGGTTATGGTGTGCGTATGATGCAGTATAGTTGTGGTTATGGTGTGCGTATGATGCAGTATAGTTGTGGTTATGGTGTGCGTATGATGCAGTATAGTTGTGGTTATGGTGTGCATGTTTATGACATGTAATGATATTGGTTTGTTTTTTTTGCTATCAGGGCTTTGTATTGGGCGACCTCTGTGCTCTCCTGACTAAAGCTGGAAAGAACGCCTGTGCCAGGGTCAGGAGCTCGTGGTGAGAATTGCACCTTTTCCCCTTATTTTGCACTTATCGCCTTCTCTTGACTTGTTATGGAAGATCTGGCTCTCTTTTTTAAATGTATTTATTTATTTTTGGGGGGAGATTGCTTGCAGGATCCTGTATAAGTGAGCAGATTGCGCGCAAAAGGAGTTTTCTATCGATACGTATTTGGGGGGCTCTCATCGTGACTGGAAGGAAATTGCCTTAGCAGTTAAAGCTGCTCTTTGCTAATCTTTAAACTTGGTAAACCCAAGCCTCCCTGTATCAATGGATTTCTTGAAGGGATATTTTAGGACTCTTTTTGAGCTAAATGAACAGAGATATCTGGTTGAGCAGAGCGGAGTTGCTATGGGAGAGGTCCCAGGAAAATATAATAATTTGGGTAAGACTGGTATTCTAAAGTGGATTGGTCAATTTCAGTGGTCTTTGAGTTTGACATGCTTGCTTTAGGATACATGCAAACGCTAACACGGGCCAAATAAACAAGGTCTAAGTTTATGTGGGCCGCATAAATTTTTTCATAGAAAAGTACATGTAAAACAGTTGCCTAACTGACGTCCTCACACTCGTAGGGCTTCAAAGTAAACAAAAGAGCTAATTTCTTTTAAGGAGAAGTGCATATGCATATAACCAATGTTTCAGACAACTACCATGACATATTAAGAAAAGTTTGGGACTGAAATGGTGAATGTATGCTGTTGCACAGGTGTGAAAAACAAATGACGTTATCTTGTTGATTTTGAAGTCCTATGAGTGTGTTTTTCATTTTGACTGAGATCATCAAACTTTCCATAGGAAAGCATTGGGAGGCTATTATGGATGTGTGGCACGGTTGCGCGGCCAATCAGCATTTTCATGGGGAGCATTCAGTACCTCGATGCAGACCCAGTATGATACACTGCCCCCACCCCCATTCTAATACACTGCCCACAAATCCAACACATTGCCCCAAAATCCAATCTAATACACTGCCCACAAATCCAACACATTGCCCCAAAATCCAATCTAATACACTGCCCACAAATCCAACACATTGCCCCCAAATCCAATCTAATACACTGCCCACAAATCCAACACATTGCCCCAAAATCCAATCTAATACACTGCTCACAAATCTAAAACTTTGGCCCCAAATCAAATACACTGCCCCCACTCTCACCACTCTAATTTAATACACTACACTCTGCCTTCACCAATTTAATACACTACCCCCTCCTCCCACCACTCGAACACACTGCCCAATCCCCAAATTTAATACACTGCCTCCTCCTTCCCCCAATTATTTTTATAAATTCTTTATTTTTTCGCAGTCTACTTGTGATAGACATTGTTTATGACACATTCAATAAAGCGTAACATTGCGGTTAACCATTTACATGCAGTTGGTAGAATATCAATGTAGCCTGCGTTTTTTATTATTGATAGTAATGTAGCGTGTTACTGCCATATACCTGCCTCCAGTGGTCGTGGTAGTGGGGGTAGATGTCTAAGGCATGTATGGCCGTACGTTAGCAAAAATGAGAGAGAAGTAGTGTGTCTCTAGAGCGGACTGGACGCTATAGGAGTGCAGCTCCACATGGATGAGTGGGTGTTAGTGGATACTAGCATGGAGCTGGGGGGTAGGTGATCTTTAGGGAGCCTGTGTTCCCGGGTTAATCCCGGTCGCAGCTCATTTAGGGTCGTCAGGTGGGGAAGATGGTTACGGTCCTTCCCTGCTTGCGTTGTATATAATGTGTGGCATTTAAGTGTTGTCTGAGTAAAGGGAAATACAATAATAACTGATAACTTATGCTGTGCTAACTGTGCATCTGTAAGATGCTGGCCCCTTGAGGCACTTATGTCGTAATAGGTGAGAAAGCAAGGTTTAAACGAAAATAAACAGATAAAATAGTCTCCAGAGTCAAGTATTTGCCCGGCCGGGTAAACTCCTATTCGCCGGGAAGAACGGGACAACATTAGCCGGGTCCCAGGTTGTCGGTGCAGACGTTGCGGCGTGGTTCATACCCAGTGTGGCTAGAGTTGCCTCGATCTCCGTTGCCTCAGTCACCCTGATCTCTGTGTTCTGATGCTGGATGAGTAGCGCTCGTGTTGGGGCCCATCCTCACATATGGATGTGAGGGGACGTAGTGTTTTTCGCCACTGTAGGGTCTGGCGGGAGAGGTCAGAGTAGAAGGTGATGTCCATCTCCTCGAATCAGACAGGAAAGATCTTTCCTGTCTTACGGCTGGTCGCAGTCACAGCACAAAGTGGCCCAGGGCAGGTAGGCCGCAATATATTCATTGTGGGCCGCAACTTTGACATGCTTGTTCTAAAGAATTCTGAATGTGGTATCTACAGTTAGGGTCTGAGGTCAGGGGGGTGCAGTGAAAGAGAGGTTTACTTACCTGAAGCTGTCCGTTATGACCACTGCCGTCTTCCTTCTACAGGTTTCTGGCTGTCAGGATCGGGACAGGGATCCAACACGCAGAATACAAACAGGAGATAGGTACATATACCGGACCTTAGAATGGCCGGACTAACGTAAAGAGAAAGCAAAGAATGGTCAGAGACAAGCCGAGGTCGAGGGAACGAGAGAACAGGTAAGCGAGAGACGAGCCGAGGTCAAAGGACAAGAGGGATAAGCAGGAACGAAAGTACAAGCCGAGTCAGAACCAAAGAGACAATAGTAATAAGAGCACTGAGTGACCAGACAAGCTAGAACCACGACAGGGCAATGAACCATTACACACATCCCTCTTTTATACCTTGGTTCTTTAATTGATGACTCCGCCCTTGCCGAGCCCTGATTCGTTGTTCAGAACTAGATTGACAGGTCGGGATGTGATTGCCGTCATGACGTCGGCTCCTGAGCGCCGCGTCATAAAAGGAAGCGGGGCTATCGCGGCCGGCGTGTGAACGGCTATGAGAGCGGTGAGGATTGGGTGAATCAGCCCCCCTGAGAGGACGGCCGTTTGAAAGTCTAACCTCCTCCGAGGTAGAGACTTCAGGTACCCTGACAGTACCCCCCCTCTCAGAAACGCCCACCGGGCGGAAGGAACCGGGGCGAGACGGAAAACGAGCATGAAAAGCCCTGAGGAGACGAGGAGCATGCACATCTTCCTGGACCACCCAAGACCTTTCCTCAGGACCATAACCTTTCCAGTCAACAAGATATTGCACCCTCCCCCGAGAAACTCGAGAATCGAGAATGGACTTGACCTCATACTCCTCCTGACCCTCAACCTGGACAGAACGAGGGGAGGATACAGCGGAGGAAAATCTGTTACAAACCAAAGGTTTCAATAAGGAAACATGAAAGGAGTTCGGGATGCGCAGGGCAGGCGGAAGAGCCAGACGATACGCAACCGGGTTTATACGAGACAGAACCCTGTAAGGGCCTATGTAACGAGGAGCAAATTTCATGGAAGGAACCTTCAAGCGGATGTTTCTGGTACTCAGCCATACCCTATCACCCGGGGAAAACACCGGAGCCACCCGTCTACGTTTGTCAGCGTGTCGTTTGGACACCGTGGAATTATGAAGAAGAATTCGTCGAGTCTGATCCCACAACTTCCTCAGATTGGCAACATGAACATCAACCGACGGTATCCCTTGGGACGGGGAAACCGACGGAAGAACGGAAGGATGGAAGCCATAATTCATGAAAAAGGGGCTAGAACGAGTAGAATCGCAAACAAGGTTGTTGTGCGCAAACTCCGCCCAAGGAATCAGACTGACCCAATCGTCCTGGTGTTCAGAAACAAAACAACGCGAAAACTGTTCAACCTTTTGGTTGGTGCGTTCGGCAGCTCCGTTGGACTGGGGATGATAGGCAGAGGAAAAATTCAATTTGATGCCAAATTGAGAACAGAAGGGCCTCCAAAACCGGGAAACAAATTGGGACCCTCTATCAGAAACAATTTCAGAAGGAATACCATGTAAACGAAAAATCTCCCTCGCGAAAATCTCAGCCAATTCGGGAGAAGAGGGCAATTTAGGCAGGGGTACAAAATGAGCCATTTTAGTAAACCTGTCAATCACTGTGAGGATAACAGTATGTTTCTTAGAAACAGGCAAATCGACAATGAAGTCCATAGCCAAACAAGACCATGGTTTCTCGGGAATTTCTAGGGGGTGCAAAAGCCCACATGGAAGCGTATGAGGTTGTTTAGTCCTCATACAGACATCACATGCCCCGACGAAGTCCTTTACATCCTTACGTAACGAAGGCCACCAGGAATCTTTAGAAATCAGAGAACACGACTTGCGTATGCCAGGGTGTCCGGCAAATTTACTGTTATGAAAACACTGCATAAGTTCCAGTTGGAGTTTAGGAGGAACGAAGTACCGATCCCCAGGAACAAGTCTGGGAGCCAGATGCTGTAATTTTTTTATCTCAGCAAGCAACGGAGAGTGAATCTTGATGCTTGTGTTGGCAACAATATTACACTTGGGAACTATAGAAGAAAAAACCATATCAGACATAGTAGAAGGTTCATGTTGGCGGGACAATGCATCAGCCTTAGAGTTCTTAGAACCAGGTCTATAAGTGAGCACGTAGTTGAAATGAGTAAGGAACAAAGACCAACGAGCCTGCCTGGCGGACAAGCGTTTGGCTTCCCCTATATATGACAAATTCTTGTGATCCGTCAAAATAGTAACCGGGTGTAAAGTCCCTTCCAACAAATGTCTCCACTCCTTTAAAGCCATAATGACCGCTAATAGTTCCCTGTCACCAATATCATATCTGCTTTCAGGCCCAGACAATTTCTTGGAAAAAAAACCACATGGGTGCAGCGGTTTATTCAAACCTAGCCTTTGGGACAAGATAGCGCCTACACCTGTCTCTGAGGCGTCTACCTCGAGTAAAAAAGGCAAAGAGGTATCAGGATGAACTAATATCGGTGCTGAGGCAAACTGTTCCTTGAGAGTACTGAAAGCAACAAGCGCCTCAGGAGACCAGGTCTTGGTATCAGCACCCTGTCTAGTCATGTTGGTAATAGGAGCAATAATAGACGAGTACCCCTTAATGAAGCGCCTATAATAATTGGAGAATCCGATAAACCTCTGAATGGCCTTGAGTCCCTTGGGTAATGGCCAATCTAAGATTGATTGGAGTTTAACCGGGTCCATCCTAAACCCGTCTCCAGAAATAACGTAACCAAGAAAGTTTATCTGAGATTGGTCAAAGCTACACTTCTCCAATTTGCAGTACAAACCGTGTTGTAGAAGCTTATGCAATACCCTTCTGACTTGTTTGTGGTGAGTCTCAGGCTCTCTAGAGTGTATTAGTATATCATCCAAATAAACTATAACACATTCATGTTGAAATTCCCTAAGAACCTCATTAATTAGGTCATGGAATACAGCAGGAGCATTGCAAAGCCCGAAGGGCATTACCGTATACTCATAGTGGCCACACCGGGTATTGAAAGCCGTTTTCCATTCATCACCCTGCTGAATTCTCACCAAGTTATAAGCTCCCCTCAGATCTAACTTGGTAAAAAATCTTGGAGCCTTTCAGGCGATCAAATAGCTCAGTAATCAAGGGAATAGGATAAGCATTTCTGATCGTTATCTTATTCAAGCCCCGATAATCAATGCAAGGCCGTAAAGTGCCGTCTTTCTTATCTACAAAAAAGAAACCGGCGCCGGCTGGAGAAGAGGATCTCCTAATAAATCCCTTGTCTAAGTTCTCCTGTATGTATTCCTCTAAGACTAAGTTCTCCTTAGTGGATAGAGGATATACAGTACCCCTCGGAGGCATAGTACCAGGCAGGAGTCTAATCTTACAGTCAAAGGACATGTGTGGGGGTAAAGTATCAGCCCTCTTTTTATCAAAGACTGCCTTTAAATCCAGGTACTGAGATGGTATCCGTAAATCTGTGGGCTGGTTAGAGTTACTAGGTGTGTCAACTACGCAAACCGGTGAGATTTTCCGTAAACAACCTTTCTGGCAACCCTGACCCCAGGAGACTATCTCACCTTGTTCCCAATCAATAATAGGGTTATGCTTCTTAAGCCAGGGGTACCCCAAGACTATTGGAACTGAAGGAGATGAGATAAGCATGTGAGATATAGCCTCCTTGTGTAAAATACCAATGGTCAACTTAACTGGTATAGTCTCACGAGAAATAACAGGATCAGATAATGGTCTACCATCTATGGCCTCAATGGCCAAGGGTGTATCCCTTAGCTGAGATGGGATAGAGTGGTTCTTGACAAAGGCTTGGTCAATAAAGCTTTCAGCTGCTCCAGAATCTATTAATGCCATAGCATTAAGTACTCCCTTTTCCCAAGTTAAAGAAACAGGTAACAGAAGCCTATGATCCTTGTAATCATAAGTAGAGGACAAAATAGAAACACCCAAGGCCTGTCCTCTTGAGAAACTTAGGTGCGAGCGTTTCCCGGACGGTTAGGGCAATTTAGGCGTAGGTGACCTTCTACTCCACAATACATACACAGACCCTCCCTTCTCCTGTATTGTCTTTCACTTTCTGAGAGACGAGTGTTACCAATTTGCATAGGTTCTGGGAGGGCTAGAGTAGTAGATTCCGAATTCTGAAATGCGGGGGCTAGTCTTAAGGAAGGTCTATGACTTCTATCTCGAGTGTTCTGCCTCTGTCTCATGCGTTCATCTATTCGAGACATAAATGAAATTAATTCTTCCAAATTTTCAGGAAGATCTCTTGTGGCAACCTCGTCTAAGATCTCATCTGATAATCCGTTCAGAAATACGTCCATATAGGCTTGTTCATTCCACTTGACCTCTGCCGCCAAGGATCTGAACTCTAACGCATAATCCACAAGGGTTAGGCTATGCTGTCTAAGACGTAATAGTAGTCTAGCTGCACTGGCCTTTCTTCCTGGAGGATCAAAAGTCCTCCTAAAAGTAGTGACAAATGCATTATAATTATAGACTACTGGATTATCATTTTCCCACAGAGGGTTAGCCCATCTAAGAGCTTTGTCAATGAGTAGCGAGATTATGAATCCAACCTTTGCCCTGTCTGTAGGGTAGGCGCGGGGTTGTAATTCAAAATGAATCCCTATCTGGTTTAGGAAACCTCGACAGGTATCCGGAGAACCACCATACCGTAAAGGGGAAGTAACACGGGAAGAGGCTCCCACTGTGGCTACCTCTAGGCCTGTATTAACAAGAGAGACGGGTGGTGTACGCCTCTCCTCTGCTTGATTACTAGGATGGGATAGTAATGCTTGCAGCGCTAGAGCCATCTGGTCCATTCTATGGTCCATGGCTTCAAATCTCGAGTCAGGAGAACCAATCTGAGCGTTTGTACCTGCAGGATCCATTGGCCCTGTCGTAATGTCAGGATCGGGACAGGGATCCAACACGCAGAATACAAACAGGAGATAGGTACATATACCGGACCTTAGAATGGCCGGACTAACGTAAAGAGAAAGCAAAGAATGGTCAGAGACAAGCCGAGGTCGAGGGAACGAGAGAACAGGTAAGCGAGAGACGAGCCAAGGTCAAAGGACAAGAGGGATAAGCAGGAACGAAAGTACAAGCCGAGTCAGAACCAAAGAGACAATAGTAATAAGAGCACTGAGTGACCAGACAAGCTAGAACCACGACAGGGCAATGAACCATTACACACATCCCTCTTTTATACCTTGGTTCTTTAATTGATGACTCCGCCCTTGCCGAGCCCTGATTCGTTGTTCAGAACTAGATTGACAGGTCGGGATGTGATTGCCGTCATGACGTCGGCTCCTGAGCGCCGCGTCATAAAAGGAAGCGGGGCTATCGCGGCCGGCGTGTGAACGGCTATGAGAGCGGTGAGGATTGGGTGAATCAGCCCCCCTGAGAGGACGGCCGTTTGAAAGTCTAACCTCCTCCGGTAGAGACTTCAGGTACCCTGACACTGGCACGCTTTTTTTTTTCTTTCGCTGCAATTACACACGCACAAGAGTACAACATTATCGTTTATAGAGGATCTGGCAAGACCGCGGGTCCCTCGATCATGTGTCACGATGAACGAGATAATGCTTGAATCCCACAGCTGCTAGAAGACTCTATCGAGGACTGAAGTAATTCTTTCAGTGTTGGACTCCATCGAGAAGTGCATTCTTTCAGTGTTGGACTCTATTGATGTCTGCAGTCATTCTCTCAGTGTTGGACTCCATCGAGGAGTGCAGTCATTCTTTCAGTGTTGGACTCCATCAAGGAGTGCAGTCATTCTCTCAGTGTTGGACTTTGTTGATGTCTGCAGTCATTCTTTCAGTGTTGGACTCTATTGATGTCTGCAGTCATTCTCTCAATGTTGGACTCTATTGATGTCTGCAGACATTCTCTCAGTTTCGAACTGTATGAAGGAATGTTGGACTCTATCGAGGAGTGCAGTCATTCTCTCAGTGTTGGACTTTATCACAGACTGCAGTTATTCTCTCCTTGTTTGATTCTATTAATGTCTGCAGTCATTCTCTCAATGTTGGACTCTATTGATGTCTGCAGTCATTCTCTCAATGTTGGACTCCATCGAGGAGTGCAGTCATTCTCTCAGTGTTGGACTCTATTGATGACTGCAGTCATTCTCTCAGTGTTGGACTCTATTGATGTCTGCAGACACTCTACTTAAGAAGGAATCAGAATATGGATCAGCTGTAAATTCCTCCTTATCTACCACTGAACCTGTTATTCAGACTTCAGGGAGCTGAGAGACTGCATAATTCTCATGTTATCAACTATTAAGAGTACAATTCAAATTGTATTGAACAAACCTCCCAATGATAACAGTATTTTTTTTTAAACATAAAAAACTTACAATGCACTGTTCCAAATTATTACACACAGTAAGTTTCAAAACACTTTGTTGTGTTTGCAGCATATTTACTGAAATCAAAAGCTATTTATATCAAACTTATAACAACATTTTAACTTTTTAAACATTTTAACAGGTCACGTTACATTTTAACATAGGACTCCTTATTTGATAGCAGCTTCACAAGTCTTGCATCCATTGAACTTGTGAGTTTTTGGACAATTTATGCTTGAATTTGTTTGCAAGATGTCAGAATAGCCTCCCAGAGCTGCTGTTTGGATGTAAACTGCCTCCCACCCTCATAGATCTTTTGCTTGAGGATGCTCCAAAGGTTCTCAATAGGATTGAGATCAGGGGAGGATGGAGGCCACACCATGACTTTCTCTCCTTTTATCCCCATAGCAGCCATTGATGCAGAGGTATTCTTTGCATGCATGAAGATAATTTTATTACGGAAAGCATATTTCTTCCTTCTGTACCAGGGATGAAAGTGATCAGTCAGAAACTCCACATACTTTGCAGAGGTCATCATTACACCTTCAGGGACCCTAAAGGGGCCGACCAGCTCTCTTCCCATGATTCCGGCCCAAAAAATGACTCCACCACCGCCTTGCTGACGTCGAAGCCTTGTTGGAACAGGGTGGCCGTCCACCAACCATCCAGGGTTGCACGGCCTCATCAGTGAACAGGACTGTTTGAAAATAAGTCTTCATGTATTTTTCTGCCCAATGCAGCCGTTTCTGCTTGTGAGCATTTGTTAGTGGTGACCGAATAGACGGTTTATGCACAGTTGCAAGACTCTGGAGGACTCTACACCTTGATGTCCGTGGGACTCCAGAGGCACCAGCAGCTTCAAATATCTGTTTGCTGCTATGTAATGGTATTTTAGCAGCTGCTCTCTTGATCCAATGCATGGATCTGGCAGAAATCTTCCTCAATGTGCCTTTATTTGCACAAACCCGTCTGTGCTCTGAATCAGCCACAAATCTCTTAATAGTGCGATGATCACGCTTAAGTTTTCGTGAAATATCTAATGTTTTCATACCTCGTCCAAGGCATTGAACTATTTCATTCTTTTTGGCAGCAGAGAGATCCTTTTTCTTCCCCATATTGCATGAAAATGGTGCTCTGCTTAATAATGTGGAACACCCTCCTTTAGTAGTTTTTCCTTAAATTGGGCTCACCTGGCAATATAATTATCACAGGTGTCCGAGATTGTTTTCAGTGATCAAAAGAGCCCTGAGACACAATGCCATCCATGAGTTAAACTGAAAAACAAAATATTTAATCTTTGTGACACTTAAATAGAATTTGCATAATAATTGTAGATTATGCTAACGTAGTGTACCTATAATCTTAATTTTAATAATGACAGGAGGCGAATATTTTGCATAACTTTCTTTACTTTATGCCTCCAGCAGCACAAGTCAATCAGAAAAAAACGTTAAACCAATCAGTAACAGGCATCACATCCATATATAAAGCCCTGACAGACACATGACTTCCTCTTTCTTGATGCAAAAAACAGTAACAGTCCTGAGTAACGTGTAGAACATAACTTGAAACAAAACTTGAAACCTTCCAGCTTTATCTTGTCGAATCCATTGATGATGATTACACTGAAAAGAACAGAAATACGTGAAAGGTGATGGAAACCAACTGTTGTCCACATTAAATCCAGTACTATATGTATCTATATTTATATTAAGTTAATATACTGAAACATTAAACAACCATAGTATACTTAATAATCAACACGTATCTAACACATGTCAACCAGATAAGCATCCCATAAATATAATGAAATACCAAAACCTTATAATTACACTAAGAAAATGACCAACCAGAATATTAACATTTTCCAGAGTATAGGGAGGGAAACAGGGAGGGAAAATATTCGCCTCCTGTCATTATTAAAATTAAGATTATAGGTACACTACGTTAGCATAATCTACAATGTTATCACATGACAGCAGGCTTCATATTTTGCATTTTTAAAGCTGTGGTATGAGCGAGAAGGATGCGTGTTTGGTTGCCGAAAATAAATATACGGAAGTAGTCTATCCGTGTCCAATTCGTCGCTGTAAAATATAGAGGCCCCCCCCCGTGAAGGCCTGAGAAGCAGCCGTGCCTCGTACCGAATGAGTACCCAAAACACGTCTCCACCCCCGCTAGCGATAACAACCAATGAACCCATCTAGAGAGAGTGTTCGTGGTAACTGGCTTGTATGGTTAGTATTAGACCAGCACATGTCCTGAATGTGACAATCTAAGTGTTGTCGTGATCTCCATGTAACGAAGTACCCTTTAACTGCACAAAGACTGTGAAACCGCCGGGAACAGGGTAAGATACGGACTCGGATAAGATTTAGTTCTACGAGACACCGTAGAAATCATTCCTTCCGGTGATACCGAAAAGACCGTCTACGTCGAACTCCAGTACATCTGATACCCGACGAAAAGACCTAAAAGTAACGTGACTATGGCTGACGGCTGACGGAGGGATAGGTCCATGTTATCTGACTAGTTCTAAAAGAACCAAATCAAAGTCCCACAACAGTGATACTTTGACGCATGGTTCTGGACAGTTTGATACCCCGCAGAAAGCGGCATATCAAAGGCTCCTGATTGACCGGAGTGTCATGAATCGTACTATGCGTCGTCGAAATTGCGGAACGTATCCCGTTAATGGAACGGTCCGATCGTTTCGATCGGCCCGTAGCAAAAAGGTATGATAAAGAGTCAGCATCGAGAAGATAACGGTAATAAAGGGATCTCAGTCCCTTCCCATACACCAGCGACTCCAGGTGTTCCATGCGGATAAGTTATTTCGGGGAATACCTGGTGTCCATGAGTCCCATAATAGGTTTCTAGTTGGTTGCGATAGTCCCTTGACGTACCAGTCTCCCCTGAAAGACACCAATCCACCAACTCCAGACGCTCCTGCATTATCAATGGATGATGTTCTCCTTTTGGATCTGCCGAAGGCAAGTTAAAACTGAAGGAGTAGAGGATGACCACGATTAAGGACAACCATTCTGACTCCTTTACCGCGGTAATGAGTACTATCGAAGTCTTCGCTATTCTGATCCCAATTTCATAGGTGTGTCCGGATCTCAGGCAGTGAGCTTTCAGCCGCTGTCTGACTCGGTAGTGAAGCGGTCCTGGGAAATAGTCAAAGGGTTATGGTGCCTTTCCGCCGTACCCATTGAATTTCCTTATGAATCGTGCTATCAATGATGTGGGAAGGTGTAATCCTCCCAACGTGAAATCTATTCCGAAGTAGAGGAACTGAATCACTCGGAACTGGGATCGAACCGACTCCTCTCTGTTCACTATGAATCCCAACAATTCCCGAAACTGTAAACATAAATCTCGTCTGTAAACGTAGTCAGGAATTGGATTTGCAAAAGGTCAGTAAGTCGTCTAGGTATGCGACAGCGGATAACCTTTGCTCTTCAGTGCGCCGTGACCGGCTTCAGAAACTTCATGATGCATCATGTGAACCAGTAGGTAAGTGCCCTTCAAATCCAACCTTGCGAACCCCTTTTGAGGAGTAGATCCCCTAAGAGATGGATACCTTCCTTCTTGAGGTGTCGGTACGCCCCAAATCCATTGGGTTGGCGTAGATTGACGACTGGGCGATAGTCTTCCTTACTACCAAACGGTTGCTGAGATAAATGGTTCTCCAAACAATAGTCCTCCCGCCTGAGGTCCTCGCTCTTTCGTCCCTAACTTCAATAGTTTGAAATCCATCTTTAATTGGGTTGCTTTGCGCCTTTCTCTGCACCTGTCTGCCTTGCGTTCCCCAACCTACATATTGCCCTTTGCACCCATTCCCTCACATTGTGAGCTTCTAGAGGTGAGTCTTGGGTGGGGTCAGGTCCGCAAAGTATAGAATTTTTTCCCGGGGCTGATCATGTCCAGTATTTCATCCTAACTCGTTTTGAGTCCTTCACCTACACCTTTACATGAACCCCGGCCTGATCAGAACATAAATATCACCACAGTGATACCGAACTCCATGGTAAGGACTATCTTGTTCGGTAATAGAGGGCGTGGGCATTCCACCCTGAGCTTGTCTCGGACTACTTTTCCCATAGGCCTCCTGAGCCAGAAGTGGGCAAAGTGTGCCCGGTGCTCCAGTAAACCCCATTTGGATGACCCTGGGTGTCGGATGGTGCGTGAGTCAAAACAAGAGTGTGCCAAAGAAAAACCTTTCTTGCTAGGCGGGTCTTGTCACTTTACCTCTTCAGATGGAGACTATTCTGCTCTCCATTCTTTCATGATCTCCAGAGAAGGGGGAGGGAGGAAGTCCTCGTCCCCTGATGATGGAGCCTGAGATTATTAATGGACAGGACGTTCTGAGAGACGGCTCCGCTAAATCGGGGTGTTCCCTTTCCCCTTTGGAGAAGCCGCGTTGGAGCCCTTCCAATGGTGTTTAGATGATAAGGTGTCCGACCTAACGTATTCGGTATCTCTAGCTTCCATTGGTGTTGGTTGCATTGCACCCGCCCTGTCAGCTGGGTTGTTAGCCAGCATATTGGCGAGGACTTCTTCCCCCGAAGCTGCCATGGCGGCCTTAATCCTCGCCTGAAAATCGGTCGGGGATATTGAGGATAGTCCGACATGTTGGTTCACACCCTTTCGGTCTGTGGGAGACCGGATCATACAACAGTACACTTATTGCTTCTCAGTGGGCCTCCGTGTATAACTGGGGTCACCCAGAATTTGATCACTCAGTACCACTTTCGCAGGATCCGGGGAGTGGTCTGAGAATGAGGACATAGAAACATAGAATGTGACGGCAGATAAGAACCATTCGGCCCATCTAGTCTGCCCAATTACAGATACCCTCAGTAAGACCGGGATGAGCGTTCTGCAATGTCGGGACGTAGCCCGAGTATGGGAGACGTGAAAGCCTCAATATTTATAATCCAAGGGGGTTATCCTTAAATGGCCTAGAATTGTGGAGTTTTGGCAGCACTGTGAGTTCTCCTTCTCGGTTGAAGCATAGAGGTGCCGGAATACATGCATCTAGTACGCCCTTGTCTGTGCATACAATGACAGAGCGTACTCTGAAGGTAGAAGCCCTAGAAAGGGCGTGGGGGGTCACCCTGTCCGGCAGGGGGGTCACCTCTTTGTACGTATGCCACTAGCACCGGAGTAAGACTCACTTGGGGGTCACCCAGCGGTGGGGGGGTCACCCCTGTATGTATGTCTCTTATGGCATGTTGGGACACTCTTTCGGTCTGTGGGGTACCGAACAGGTGTCAGGTACGGTAGTACACTTATTGCCACTTAGTGGGCCTCCACTTCCGACTGGGGAATTGTTTCAATCAGTACCACTTAGAGATTTCCTGGGAGTGGTCTGAGGAGGGGGTCACCCTCAAAAAGACCTGGATGAGAGGTCAGTAATGTCGGGACGTAGCCCGTGTATGGGGAGGTATGGTAGCCTCCAAATTATCCAAGGGGTCACCCTTATGGAATATAGTACTGTGGAGAATTGGCAGCACCGTGAGCTCTCCTTCCTGGCTCTGTCGATATACATGTATCCAGTGTGTCCCGGTCTGTGCATACAGTAACAGATCATACTCCGTGAATAGGAGCCCGTCCTAGGGCGTGGGGGTTCCCTCCGGTATATGTATGTCACTAGTACCGGAATAAGATTCGCTTGGGGTTCACCCAGCTTAGGGGGTTCACCCCAGTATATGTATGTCACTAGGACAGGAACCAGATTCGCTTGGGGGTCACCAGCGTAAGGTGGGGTCACCCCTCTAGTGCCCCTGTTAATTACTCCGTTATGTGCCTTCACTACTGTGTCCTGGGAGGTGTATCCCTGTGGGGAAGGAGTGTATCCAGTGGTTGTGAGGACCAGTGGGAGTAGGGAGCTGAGTAAGTTATCAGCTCTATTTAATTTCCCTGCCAGCAGATAGAGTAATGCATCCACTATATGCCCACAGCAGGGAACAGTCCATTCATAATCCTCCAGACGTACAATAAAACTGTTATTCAACATGACAATTGTATAGAACAGAATAGAGCAAACTGCCAGCAGACATGAGTACTGCATCCCCTATATATCAGTCCTACATATTCATGCAGAGTTACATCTAAAACTTTTATTTCACATGCCAATGAAATATTACAGTATAGAGCTCAGCAGTGAACAGTCCATTCATAATCTTCCAGAAAAGGTACATATAAAACCTTTATTCCACATGCCCATGATATGTATTAGTATTGAGTTTAAAAGTACTTGTAAAACTTTTATTTCGCAGGAAAAATATTTTAAACAGATCTAGCTGGCAGTTTGAGGGAATCACGAACTGGCTAAACGACATGGCCGACGTGAATCTCGCGAGTGCGGCCCTCAAAAGCGGCGTGCGGCCCGCGATCGAGGATGCGATTGCGGCCCGCCGGTATGGAACAGAGTCCCCCCAACTCCCAGAGACCTGCCCTGAAGTCCCAGCACCAATGAATAAAAAAACGCGATCGAGACCAGAGTAAAGCATAGGAAAGAAAAGGTGCCAGCAACAGAAAACCAAACAGGCGAATAAAGCAGAAAATACAGGGTTAATTCGGGGGAGGGTAACAGGGGGAGAATATCACACTATACAAGTCCAAATGGAAGGCAAGTGCAAAATAATGAAAACCCGTTTAGGTCAAAAATGCTGGACAAGCTAATAAAGTTTAATTAAAGTGACCATTGCAATATCCAGAAAACCAGTTTGGATTAAAACGGAATGTCTAGCATAAGGTGTCTAACTAAAGGGACCATAGCAATATTAATAAAATAACAGTTTGGAGCAAACTGAATGTTAAGCAATAAATGATTAACTAATGACAATTGCAATATCAGTAAAACAGTTTGGAGCAAAATACTCTGACCTGTGCCTTGGCTGGAGCAGCAAAGAAAGAGGAAGTCATGTGTCTGTCAGGGCTTTATATATGGATGTGATGCCTGTTACTGATTGGTTTAAAGTTTATTGATTGACTTGTGCTGCTGGAGGCATAAAGTAAAGAAAGTTTTGCAAAATATGAAGCCTCCTATCATGTGATAAAATTTGGAACAGGGTGTAGTAAAGTTTTTAAAATAAATTGGATCTCTGTCCCCTAAACGCTACAAGCTACGAATGACCGGGGTCAGATCTATTGGTAACATCTATCATACTTGAAGGGAGCCATAGTGGCCTATATTAAAGGGCCTGAAAACAGACAGCTAATTGGACCAAATTTGGCCGAGCCTAGTTATAATAAGCTTATAAGTGCTACTTATCTAATATATAAATGTTATATATACCATGTTTATATGAAATAAATGATATGGGGTAAGTATAAGAATAATATAGTTAAGAAGTATTAAAAAATGATTTCTTTAAAGGAGCACTTGTTTTCCTGGCACTATAGGGTCATTAGGTCCACTGCACCCTCAGGGCCCCCCTCTTGCTGGGCTGAATGGGTTAAAACCCCTTGAGCCACTTACCTTTCTCCAGCGCCGGGCTCCCTCTGTGTTGGGGAACTCTCCACCCCCTGCAGACGTCAGATCCGAATGCGCGCGCATTCAAACCGCCCATAGGAAAGCATTATTCAATACTTTCCTATGGCCGTCCAGTGTCTTCTCACTGTGATTTTCACAGTGAGAATCGCGGAAGCGCCTCTAGTGGCTGTCAGTGAGACAGCCACTAGAGGCTGGATTAACCCTCAGTGTAAACATAGCAGTTTCTCTGAACTGCTATGTTTACAGCTGCAGGGTTAAAACTAGAGGGACCTGGCACCCAGACCACTTCATTGAGCTGAAGTGGTTTGGGTGCCTATAGTGGTCCTTTGATGTAAGTACCTTATGCAAGGAACACTCTAAAACCGTTGGATTACTTACGGTGGGAGGGAGAGCGGTGCCAAGGCAGCAGTGGCTATGGTGCTTGTAGTGTTCTTTTTAGGATTTGTTTACTTTCTAAATGAGCATGATTCACTGATTCATGTGAAGGCTTTTCTTGAGTTATCGAGAACTTGAGAGGACAAATGTCGATCTGCAACATGAGGCTCAGAAAGATACGCATATTGTGTCATTCCTAGGGAACACTAGGAATTACAGGAGCACACTAAACTCCCTGCACATCGTCTTCTCTTTGAGATACAATATGGCTTTCATTTTGTATCAGGTGGATATCGACACCATTTTTAACATAAGTCAGACATTCCCCTTTTCAGACGCTCACTATTTCAGATCTGCTTTTCACAGAGTTCGTTTAATGCATGATTTCTAGTGATAGCAAGCCATCACCTGGTGCTTTCATATATTCTTTGAAACACAGATATCAGACCTAGATAGATGAGCTCAGCTAGGTAGAGGAGTCCTTTTTCCATGTCTGGTAACGGTGGCCCTTTGTCCTTCCACAGCGCTGTCACAGAGGAGGAGGAAGAGAGTCTCCTGGCGGCCGGATTTCCTATTATTTCTCAGGATTTTGAAGAAGCCCTTGCTTGGTTGCAGGAATCTCATTCTCAAGCCGTTGGGGCACCCAAGGTAACAGTTTGGGCTTTTCTACATGGATTAAAAAGGATATTAAGTATTTGCAAATGACAGACACCCTGCCCCTTTGAGGAACACAGGAGTCATGTCACCCTGCTAGGTGGGTACAGACCTCTTTCATGCCCGAGACAGACGGGAGCCTTGTCACCTTGCTAGGGTGATACAGACATCCTGCCCCCCATAGACAGACAGGAGCCTTGTCACCCTGCTAGGGGAGTACAGACATCCTGCCCCCCAGTGACACACAGGAGCCTTGTCACCCTGATAGGTTGGTACAGACATCCTTCCCGCCCAAAGACAGACAGTAGCCTTGTCACCTTGCTAGGGTGGTACAGACATCATGACCCCCAGAGACAGACAGGAGCCTTGTCACCTTGCTAGGGTGGTACAGACATCCTGCCCCCCAGAGACAGACAGGAGCCATGTCACCCTGCTAGGGGGATACAGACATCCTGCCTCCCAGAGACAGACACGAGCCTTGTCACCCTGCTATGGGAGTACAGACATCCTTTGCCCCAGAGATAGAAAGGAGCCTTGTCACCCTGCTAGGGTAGTACAGACATCCTGCACCCCTGAGGCAGACAGGAGCCTTGTCACCCTGCTGGGTGGGTGCAGACCTCCTCCCCCCCAGAGACAGACCAGAGTCATGTCACCCTGCTAGGAGAGTATAGACACCTTGCCCCCCTGAGACAGACTTGCCCCCTGAGACTAGCCTTGTCACCCTGCTAGGGGAGTACAGACACCCCCCCCCCCCCCCCCAGAGACAGACAGGAGCCTTGTCACCTTGCTAGGGTGGTACAGACTTCCTGCGCCCCAGAGACAGGAGCCTTGTCACCTTGCTAGGGGAGTGCAGACATCCTGCGCCCCAGAGACAGACAGGAGCCTTGTCAGCCTGCTAGGTGGGTACAGACCTCCTCCCCCCATCCTTCCCCCCAGAGACAGACAGGAGTCATGTCACCCTGCTAGAGGGGTACAGACACCCTGCCCCCCCAGAGACAGACAGGAGCCTTGTCAACCTGCTAAGGGGGTGGACCGACGTGTCAGTTAAAGCTTCTATCTTTCAGTCAGGGCCTTCTTGTCTATTCTGATATGTAAGTATTATTTCTTGTCTCTGTCAGGTCCCATGTGTGCATTGGAAGGATGTGGGAGGGCTGCATAATGTTAAGCGCCAGCTCCTTGATACGGTGCAACTACCTCTGGAACATCCTGAGTTATTGTCTCTTGGACTTCGACGGTCAGGGGTACTTCTGTATGGTCCCCCTGGAACGGGGAAAACCTTGCTAGCCAAAGCTGTAGCCACGGAGTGTTCCCTGACTTTCCTAAGGTAAGTTTCTGGGTGGGGTGTGTTTCCATTCTGAGGACTAATGTTTGGACACATACAGATGAAGCTAGTCTGATCCTGAGACCTGTTTTTCAGGTGAAAACAGAGACAATTCTAGTTTTGTGAAACCTTGTATAAGGTAGAAATTGAAGCTTCATGTGGTGTGGAGAATTGAATATGGATGTTACAGCCATGATACCCGCTCTTCCAGCTTAGGGGGTAAAGGTTATAGTACTCCAGGGCAAATAATTACCGCCAACAACACAGGGCCTAGGCTATTGCACTTATTATTATTATTTATAAAGCGTTAACAAATTCCGCTGCCTGTACAATGGGTGGACTAACAGACAAGTATTTATAACCAGACGTGTTGTACACACAGTAACAGAGGGATTGAGGGCCCTGCTCAATGAGCTGGAAAAGTAGAATAGTATTCAATGAAGACATAGTGGGTTTTTAATGACCGTTGCAGGAGAGGAATCATGGTGTTGCCGAGGAGCTACTAACAGTTTAATTGATACGCTTTCGTGAAGAAGTGAGCTTTTACTGATTTTTTTTTTTTTTGCAGTGGAGACTGGGTGAGTGGTAATCGGAGAAGCCTTTGCATTGCTATCACAGTAAACTGATTTGCTTGCACCTCCTCCTCTGCCCTATGCTTTTCCCATGCTTGCAGATCCTTAACACAGTAACACAATTCTAGATACAATTTCTAGTTTGAACACTTACTGATTTATTTATTTTTTTTGGAGAAAACCAGAAACAAAAATTTCAAGTCAATAGATAAGTGATGTGTGACTAACTATCCAAAGAAATCTGCTTACAAAACACAGAGCTGATTTGTGAGGATACTTATGGGGTGATAAGTATTAAAAATAATATTTTCATAATATAATAAATTTTATTATATTAAAAATTGATATCTTGGCAATGTTTCCCTGATTAATGATTTAAAGCTGAATATTACCCACTATTTTAATTCTCATAGATCCTGAAGTAAGTTTCATTAGATGATTTTTATCTCACACATTAATCACAATTTAATTATAAAAATATAATTTATTGTGACAATAATAATAATAATAATAATAATTATATTTAACATGCATGATAATATCAGTGAATATTTAGGTATAACATAAGTATAAAATATGGCAGTGGTTTAACACAATTACAGACAGCTAAATAGCGACAGTTATATCGACATGTATGCAGTTTTTAACAAGAGTTACGATAGGACACTTCACTTTGAAATCAACACAGAACGCAGCATCTCACAGCAGCACAGCGTAAAGCAATAAAAACTTTGGCTGACAGTCAAATCACACTGAATTAACTCTTTCACTGCTGGCTACAATTATCATAGGCAAGATATCATATTATATTGCAATTTTACAAATACGATAATTCTCATACTAGATCATTTACCATTCCTATGTCCATCCAATAAGAATAATTCTAACCAGATTTTACGTTTGCAGAATTTTAACTTTCCTAATTAAGATTCACTATCCTTAATTTCAGAAAAAGTTTATAATTCTGGATAAAAGTTTGGTATGCTAACATTTGGCACATTTACCATTAATATATCGTTATTTTTATTCCACCTGCAGGAATGGAATTTTTACAACCATATATTCCTTAGCTAATTATGATTTCTAATAATTGAAATCTGACCAACATTTATCCAGATATATATTCCTGCTATTAGTAAAAAGTAAGTAATTTTAATTAAATTAATTAAAAACCATCATAATTACCAGTTATGTTGTAGAATTTCTCTTTTTCAGGCTCGGATATGTATCCCATAAATGGTGAATGCGAGTATGATGAGAATTGTGGGAAAAATAGAAAAGTTTGCAGAGTTTTGAAGTTGTGTTAGTTGGAAAAAAAATAGAATTAGGTATGTCCAGCTTTGGCTCCAGATGTCAGATCTTAGATGTTAGGTGTGAGTCCATCCTCAGAGTGAGAGTGTATCTGAGTCTGAGTAAGTCTGAATGTGAGAGTCTAAGAGTGTTCCCTCTCTCTCCTTTGTCCTTAATTTTAAAGGAGAAGTTCTCTATACATCACTAGTTTATAGTGACCAATAGCGAACTGTGGGCGTGTCTTCCCTACAGACTATCATCTAGATTTTGGTCAGTAGATGGCACAATTACATCACAGAAAATTCTTGTCAGGGGGCGTCCATTTACCTTTTTGTATAATGGGTTAAGAGAATTTCGTGAAGCGTTTGACTTCATCTTGGTTATCTTTTATGGATAACCGTCCATCAAAGACATGTCACTTCAAAGCATTTTCTTTTCGTTTTCCAGACAGAGCGTCTGGTTTTGCTGTGATAAAATTAGAATTTGACACCTGTAGCCTTAATTTCACCCTTCCTCACAATGGAACTTTGTAAGATTCCATTAGTTTTTAGAAAGTAAAATTAATTACTTCGTGTTATCTGTCATTGGTAATCCTGTGTAGACATCATGTCTTATCTCAGGTCTTATCTCTGCCAATGTTTACATAAGTCGCATTCCTTAGCTCAGGCTTGAATGAATAGAGTTACACAGAAGTAAAAATGTTTCTGTCTTTGCATTGTGATACAAAAGTGAGTCACCTCTGTTCTGATGGTGACTTACAGTATACGTTTTTAATTTCTGTCTTACCACAAAATGTCTGCCAGTATAATATACTGACGGACTGAAGGTGACTATTAGGTCAGGAAACTAAAAGAGAAATCAGTCTTGCAGTAAGTAGACCATTTAGGGCCCACCTAGATCAGGAGGAAGTTCTGAAGACATGGTTAAGATACATGTAACGGGGGGCTTCCAGAGGCAGTACCATAAACAAAGCAATATCAAATCAACAGCCATACACTACCTCTTCATCTCAAATTTTTTCATACTTCTTGCATCCTCACTATTACACAGATATGTCCCGTCTTGGACCGCTGACTGTCTGTGAATTGCCCTCTGCCATATTCATAGATCCCCCAATATAAAATGTGTGTTTCCCCCATGTAGTTTTATTTTAACTGTGTAATATGCCTTTTTGACAGTGTGGGGGCGCTTCGAGGACCACCCCAGTGAATCAGAACGTTCGCACTTGCAAATAGGTGTGAAACTGCAGGGAAAGTAACTATAAGCGCTCCCCTGGGTGGCAGCCAGGGGGAGCATTCGTTTCCCGAAGAGGGAAGTTTCCCTTGCAGAGGCTTCACACCAGGACTCCAGGGACGGGTCCCTGATGTTGGTGGGGATACCATCTGGGGTACGGGTGGTCCAGATCACCCTAACCTACTCCTAAAGAAGCCCTACACGGGGGCTGCGAGGCCAGGCTCGTAGCTGCCCAAAGAGCTTCCCCACCCCCCCTCCTGGGGTTTGCCTCAGTGGAGGTGGCCGCCGGGGAGAGGCGTGAGCCCCAGCTGGGACCCTGGGGCTGTTAGTCGGCTTCACAGCCTCAGAGTCCCCACTGGCCGCCTGGAAGTCCGTGCCGACCAATTTGCGCCATTCTCCTGATTGGTAGACACGAGGGAGTGCTGATTGGTCGATGCGGGGCTCAGGCAACCAATCAGAGAAGGAGCGCCTTCCAAACGGGGTTTTGCGCTCTTTCATCTAATTGGGCGGCGAAACCCCTCTCCTCCCCGAGCGCTGATTGGTGCAACCGAGTTTCGCACCCTTTCTTTGGATTGGGAGGCAAAACTCCTCACCTCCCTGAGCGCTGATTGGCGCAATTTGGTTCGCGCCCATTCAGCTGACTGGTTGTTCCTTGGTTTAGGAGCAAAGTTTGAATTCACCGGACTGAGCCAAGCAACTCCCTGGAACTAATTTCAGGGATGTACAGAGCCTTGAGCCCCAGACTTTAGGTGATTATTTCTCGGGCTCTGTACATCCGATAGCCTCGCTATTTGCAGGGATCCCAAAGGGGACCCGGGGCTATCCAGTGAATGCCTTCCATTCCCGGGGCACGGAGCCCCTAAGTGTCCCCCCTGTGCTATGTTTTAATGTGTATTACTATTGTCCAGTTGGTATCTCTCAGAGCTGAGATGGTTATCTGCTGTAAGCCATCCCCCTGCGGGGGTTTGTGCATAAAAGAAGCCTGTTTTCAATAAAGATTATCAGAGTTGTACCTCCAGAACTGTGTCTCGTCCAGTAACTGGGGCGGAAGTAGGTATCTTTGTATTTTAAATGATTGGTTGAAGGAAGGTAAGTAGCGGAGGTAACCGGTCGGGTTACCAGGTGGTCCGCTACACCTACGCTCTGCCGGAGACCTTTGTCTAACCTCTGTTCGTACTCCTACCTCTGATGCTCAACTTAAAGACTTCTCTAGGGCTGCACTGTTCCTTATGGAACGCCCTTCCCCTCTCTGTTAGACTTTCACCCAATCTCCACTCCTTTAAAAAAAATATTACTTCTTTAGGAAAGCATATCAATTAAACTGTGAAAAGCTTTCCCTTCCTGCACCCTGTAGTGCTAACAATCTAGGCAGATTAAAGAATTTAACCTTTTACAAGAAATATATAAAAACCTGAACTGCCGGCGGATTGATTCTTAATCTGTTGAAGGGCTTGAGGCTAGCTGCTTAATATAAAGTGCTTTCTGCATTGTCACTTTAACTTGTTTATTCAGTTTTACCTTGTCTGTATTTTATGTATGTTTTAGTCTCTTCTCTCATGTTCTGTGGGGAGTTAATATATTTGTCACATTTTTATAAAAACTGATGTTTTAAATAATATAAGAATCATATTATACAAATACAATAGTAAGACGGAGAAAAAAAAAGTAAATTTTATTGAAAGCATCATCACAAGTATGATCTTGTAAATCATTTAAAATGGATGTTTTTTTCTGTTATAACCCAACAGTAAGAATTTGCACATGTTACAAATTAAATAAACAAAGGAGTTATGAGTCTGGGCGAACATTTTTTCATAGCAATAAGATTTACCATTGACTAGGTTGAGTGGGATATTTTTTCCAAAATCCAGCTACATGTTATATAATATGGACATATATTTGGCCTCTGAAGACCCATTGGTATCATATCTAGGGTATAATATTCCAAAAGTAGATGTAGTTTGTACGTGGTGAGATTTTAAATCTGTAACCAAGCCTTCACTTAAATTGTGCAAGCTCAAATATATGTTAAATTAAACATGTAGCAGATTACATCTCCAACACAAAGAAGATGAGCCAGGAAATATTTTAAAATGACATTGAGAGTCTAAATTTGTACTAAGAGTTTGCAACTAGATACCCAAAGGCTCAAATTCCTCTGAACTCCTTTCATCTGTAATATTATCCTTGGACATGTGCCGCCGGACATGTTTGACTGAAATATGGCGAAGTCAAAAGAATGGTCCAGTTAAGAGAAGAGATCATCACCCTTTACGAACAAGGAACAGCATACAAAAAGATAGTGAATGTTCCTAGAGACACAGCTGGAAGCATAGTTCGCAAGTTCAAAGTTGAAGTAACAGTGGTTACACTACCTGGATGGGGCAGAAAAAGGAAGCTATCAATGAGAAGGCAGGTTGTGAAAAACCTGAGAAGGCAGTTTGTGAAAAGCCCTTGAGTGACTACTAAAGACCTGCAGCAATACTTGGTGGCAACATGCAGGTTTCAGTGAGTACAGTAAGATGTATACTAAACGCAGAAAGTTTTCTTGTCAGAACTCCCAAGACGTACACCACTACTGATCCAAAAGCACAAGAAAAGTCGACTCCAATAATCTCAAAATCCTAAAAATAAGCCAAAGTCGTTTAGGGATTCTGTTCTGTGGAGCGAATAAACAAAACTGGAACTTTTCGGTCCAATCGATCAGTGGTTTGTCTGGAGGAAGAAGAATTAAGCATACGCTGAAAAGAACACTGTGCCTACTGTTAAGCATGGTTGTGGCTCGTTGATGCTCTGGGCTGCTTTGCATCCTGTGGCACTGGAAACCTGCAGTGTGTGCAAGACAAAATTGATTCATTGAAGTATCAGAAAATCCTAGGAGAAATCGTCATGCCATCTGTGAGGAAGCTTAAGCTTGGTCGTCATTGAACCTTCCAAAAAAAAAAAAAAAAAAAGAGGTATCAACTAACTACTGCAAAGGGGGGCAGGGCCTGACAGCTGACCGAGGCAGCCGCATGCAACTCGGGCTCCTCCACAAACTCACATTATTGACCAATATTAGGGTATTTTACCCAATTTATCAGCAGCAAAGTTGCATTCTGACCCCACACAAGAGACTCCTGCACACAGACTGAAGCAAAGCTCCCGGTAGCCACTACTGCAAGCTTCGGCGGCCTACCAACGCAACCGAGCCTGGGGGGACAGCCGCTCCTCTGGCTCCATACGAACCACCTATCCAGGACCCTGTTTCACCCCCCCACCCTTTGGACCGGGGGGGTCATCTCGGTCCCCACTACTGGGTAGACCCCATACAAAGCACCAGAAACCTAAAGCTCCACGGATCCCTTGTTTCGTGGCGCGACCAAGATGACCGCCATGCTGGCGGCTCACCAATGCGACCCAGATCAGCAATGGAGTAGCCAGGTTCGATGCTATCTGCTGCAAGTTCTGGCATTGCATCGCTCAACAAGCTACTCCGGACCCTCCTGGCACGGGTTTACCACAAGCTACCGACACAACAGCCTGTCCACCACCCGAGCCAGGGGCCCACCAGACACAGCAGCCAGTACAAAGCCAGCGTGCCCAGGAGAACACGCATAAAGCGGAGACTCGCGGCCAACCTACCTAGAGTGCGGGGGCCTCACAGAGGCAGCCTAAGGAGGAACTACGGAGGGGTGATGACCCGGGAGTGGAGGGAAGAATCTTCTTCAGGAAACCGTTAAATAGAAAACATAAGTCTTTCCCTATTCACCCATCTGTGCTGCAGTGGATACTAAGGGAATGGAATTGAAGCGGTCCAGAGTAAGGCGCTCATTTTAGGTACTTTGGTGGCTAAAGACCAAAGATGCTGGCTGGATACTATATAAACACTTTATATGGGTGAATCCAGGGAAGATACAGGAACTGTTAAACTTTTGAGAAATATCAAGATGGCTGATGATTTTCTGTCCGACTCTTCATCAAAGGCACTGAAGCTTTCAGTGTAAATGATGGGGCTTTCTAATGTAACCAGACGAGCAGTATGGCTCAGAAGCTCGTACAATGACTTTGCTTCTAAGAATTCTTTGTGTGAGCTCCCCTTTGAGCAAAGTAGACTGTTTGAATCTCAACTGGATGACATACTGTGGGGATATTTATGGGACGATAATAGTAAACAGTTGAGAATTGCCCACTATTTCAATTATCAGATCCCAAAGATCGTTATCGTGTAAGTGAAATGTATTCCATATAAATAAAATCACAATTTGTTATAAAAATAGATACAATTTATTGTGACAATTTAAATAATAATAATAAGTAACATGTGTGACAATAATCAATGAATATTCAGTATAACATGATATGCAATTAATGGCAATACACATCAATGGTTGACAATGATTTATGATAATACTTCACAGAGAAGCGAAAGTGAAACTTACACACAGAGCTTGCAGCTTAAGGCCATAACACTTTAGCTGACAGTTATAATAACCCTTTCAATGCTGGCTAGACCTCCTAGGTAATTAAGACCTATTCTCATGTGATTTTAAATAAAATAACATTTAAACCAGCTATTTAGTCATTTCCTGGAACCATCCAATAAGAGAAATCTATCAAATTCTATAAGCAGAATCTTAACTTGCCTAAACAGATATTTTATCTTATTTTAGAGCAAATCAATACACCTGGATAAATATCACGATATGCTAACATGTGATAAATCACATAAATACATAATTATTCTTTTCCATCTGCAGAATAGAATGCTTAATTATATATTCTTTAGTAACTAAGATTTCTAAATATCGAAATCTGATCGTGATTTATCCAGTCATATATCATGCTATTAGAAAAAAATTAATTAATTTAGATTAATTAAATGAAACCAGTATAATTGCCAGTTGAGTAGATATTTTCATCAGATTAGTAGGTAGTCTCAGGAACTGAATGGATGTGTAAGAAATTCTGAGTGCCCTGGAGTGGATATCTGTCATGGATTTCTCTGCATTGCCCCCGACTGCTCACCTCCTTGCTTCTTTGCTTCCTTTTGCATACCTCTCCCTCTTCTTTTCCCTTTGTCTTAACTTTTAAAGGGAAAAATTATCTGTTCGTCACTAGGTGATAGACCAATAGAAAACTGGAGGTGTGGTTACCTTCCAGATAGCAATTTAAGTATTTGGTCTATAGAGGGCAGTCTCGTCCCACTAAACATTCCTATCCAGGAAAGAGTTAACTTTTCCTGGTGGCTATTTTGACGTCAATTAGCTTATCTTTATGGTTGTAGCGGAGAGCCGATCTTGCACAGCTATTCTCCACTAGAGATTCCAGTGAGGCTCAGGAACAAGGTGAGGTTAAGTCCATAGGCAAGGTTTCCAGCAGGTAAAGTAATACAGCAGTATCCCCATCGCAATCCCAATAACTGGACGACACACAGTTTCAGGAGTAGACTGACAAGCTTTATTCCACAGTTCCTTATAAAGCCCTCTCCCATGCAAGGGAGGAGGTTCTAACACTTAAGACATTATCCAATCTCTAAGTAGTAACCTCCCACAGATCTCCTCCCCTCCTCTAGCATCATAATCCCCTTATTGTGTACACAGTTTTCCCCGAGTTTTGGATGTACCCTAAATACTTGGGGTACATCCACAAATCCAACATCCCCAGATAGCTCTATTCTGGGGGACCAACATACTTAAAAATTAGCCCATTCGGATGAATGGTTCGTGAGATATGGGGTTCCAAAGATTTGACCGACCGCATGGGTAAAGTATCCGAAAACAGTTCCATGCATTTTGGCCCTGCGGTCGGTCACAAACAAGGGAATGAAAACAGGCGAATTGCCTGTGTTATAGAGCCTGGAGAGGGTTTGAATGAATTCCCTTGTTTATGGGGCTCTTTCTACCGAACGGCGGGTCATTCGGTAGTTTCCATACGAATTTCTGGAAGTATGGAGGTCTCAGCGGTGTTTGCCTAGTCAAGTGTCCGATTTTAGTTCCAGACACTCGACGGCAAAACACCGCTGTTCGGTAGTTTAAGATGGCCGCCGCCACGTGTTTGTTTCCCGAATGGCGGCCACCCAGAGGACAAAGACCACACTGCACTGATTGCCAATTACCTGTTTGCAACATTGTTGCAAACGGTAATTGGAGGCACACTCATTCCTGGGTGGTCTGGTTGTTCGGTAGTTTCATTCCCTTGTTTTATTTGAATGATTCTACCGAACAACTAGAGGAATACAATTCTTTACATACATTTAACTGTCATTATACCCGGATACCATGCTTTCTATACCTGTACATACACATTAAACCAGCCAGATGACCAAATACACTTATTCTCATACATGTCGTGGGACAGCCCGGTACCAATCCGCTACACTGCTCCCCCTTGCCCACAAGCCGGCATACACAGTCTGATCCAACACGGATCGGCTTGGGGATGTCCGGGGGCTCACGGATCATTTCTCTAAGTCAGTTTGTTTTGACAACCCGTCAGCATTTCCATTCTGCTTACCCGGCCGGTACTGGATATTAAAGTCAAAAGGCTGTAGCGCCAAACTCCAGCGCAGCAGCCTGGCGTTGTCTCCAGCCACCCGGTTCAGCCAGACTAACGGGTTGTGATCCGTGAGCAAGGAAAAGGGCTGTCCATATAAATAGGGTTGTAGCTTCTTTAGGGCCCACACCACAGCCAGGCATTCCTTTTCGATGGCGGCGTAGCTTACTTCTCGAGGTAACAGTTTGCGACTGATGTAAGCCACTGGATGTTCCCCGCCATCGGCCCCGACTTGACTCAGTACTGCCCCCAATCCAAACATAGAAGCGTCAGTGTGAACAAGAAAACGTTTAGTTGGATTGGGAGCTGCCAAGACAGGGGCATTTATCAGTGCATTTTTCAATTGTTGGAATGCCTGCTCACACTCCGGGGTCCAGTTTACTTGGCGGGGAAGGTTCTTACGGGTCAGGTCAGTGAGGGGTTTGGCCAGGGCGCTATAATTGGGAACAAACTTCCGGTAATACCCTGCTGTCCCTAGAAACGCTAAAACCTGGGTCTTAGTCCTAGGGGTGGGCCACTGGGCTACAGCCTCTACTTTGGCGGGTTCGGGTTTTTGTTTACCGCACCCTACTCTATGTCCCAGGTATTGTACCTCAGCCATGCCGATACTACACTTGGCCGGCTTCAAGGTCAGACCTGCTTCCCTTATCCTATCTAGTACAGCTCCGATGTGAGCTAAGTGTTCCTGCCACGTATTGCTAAAAATAGCAATATCGTCCAGGTAGGCACATGTATAGTCCTGGAATCCATCTAGGAGTCGATCCACCATCCTTTGGAAGGTGGCTGGGGCGTTTTTCATCCCAAATGGCATGACCTTAAACTGGTACAAGCCAAATGGGGTGACAAAGGCCGACTTCGGGATGGCGTCTGGGGCCAGGGGGATTTGCCAATACCCTTTACACAAGTCAATAGTGGTGAGGTATTGGCCCCTGGCCATTCTGTCCAGTAACTCGTCTATCCGGGGCATCGGATAGGCGTCAGATACAGTCTTCTCGTTCAATCTCCTATAGTCCACGCAGAAGCGGGTCGTACCGTCTCGCTTTGGTACGAGGACTACAGGAGATGCCCAAGGACTGTCTGAGGGTTCAATCACCCCCAGTTGGAGCATTTCGTCGATCTCCTTACGCATGTTTGCCCGTACCGCTTCTGGAATGCGGTATGGCGTCTGGCGCATGGGTAGTTGCCCTGGGGTCTCGACCCGGTGAGTTGCCAGAGGCGTGTATCCAGGTACATTAGAGAACGTGTCGCGTTTCTCTTCCAATAGTTGCTGTACCTCGATCCGCTCCTGTGGGCTCAGCCGATCTCCCAGCGTAACCTCCCCTAAATCTCCGGACAGCTGCCCATCCCCCAGCAAATCGGGGAGGGGTAAGCTGTCAAACTCTTCCGTGTTAGGGGCACAGATGGCGGTTACCTCCTCAGTACGCTCGTGGTAGGGCTTCAGCATGTTCACATGGAGCATGCGTCGCCCCCCAGTCCCTGTGCAGGGGCCGATAATATAGGTGGTATCGCATCTTTGCTCCACCACCTTATATGGGCCCTGCCAGGCGGCCTGTAACTTATCATGTCGGACAGGTTTTAAAATTAGTACCTTCTGCCCGACCTGAAAGCTACGGTCCCTGGCTCCCCGATCATACCATGTACGCTGGCGGGTCTGGGCCTCCTGAAGGTTTTCCCGTACCGTCTTGGTCAACGCTTCTAGGCGGTCCCGAAAGGCCAACACATATGGTAGGATGGGAGTGCCATCTGTGCTCCGGTCTCCCTCCCAATGCTCTCTAATAAGATCCAATGGGCCTCGGACCCTCCTTCCAAACAATAATTCAAACGGGGAGAACCCTGTGGATTCCTGCGGCACCTCCCGGTATGCAAATAGGAGGTGCGGCAGGAATCGTTCCCAGTCCTTGTGGGTCTCTGCGAAGGTTCGGAGCATCTGCTTCAAGGTACCATTGAATCGTTCGCAGAGCCCGTTCGTCTGGGGGTGGTAAGGGGCGCTGATAATAGGCTTAATGCCACAGATCCTCCAGAGGTGTTGGGTGAATTCTGCGGTAAACTGGGTACCCTGATCCGAGATAATCTCCCTGGGTAATCCCATCCGGGAGAATATCCGCATGAGGGCATCCGCGACCGTCTCAGCATGGATGTTGGTCAGAGCCACTGCTTCTGGATACCTGGTGGCATAATCTACGACCGTTAAAATATACCGTTTTCCTGACGGGCTAACTTTATTGAGGGGGCCTATCAGATCCACCGCTATTCGGCTAAAAGGTTCCTCTATTATGGGTAAGGGGTGAAGTTTAGCCTTCCTGCGATCCCCCCTTTTTCCCACTCTCTGGCAGGTATCGCAAGTCGTGCAATATCTGCGTACTTCCTGGCTAATCCCTGGCCAGAAGAAACTCTGGGTTAGTCTGTACCTGGTGCGACTAACCCCTAGATGTCCGGATAGCGGAATATCATGCGCTATCCGGAGTAATTCAGCCCGGTACCGCTGTGGTACCACTAATTGTCTCCTCGCTATCGGGTCTAACCCCGTAATCTGTTTGGTTGTTTCCCTGTATAAAAGTTGTTTATCCCAGTTAAACTTCTCTCTCTCCGCCCCGGGGGAACCCGTGCCAACCTTGTCCCTATACACCTGAAGCGTGGGGTCTGTTGCGACTTCAGCTACAAATTCATTAGGTGGAGCCCAGGGGACACATTCTAGAGGGGGGGTAGGGTTGCTTACCTGGACCTCCGGCAGTGTGTTGTGGTCCTGGGTGCGGGCCTGTTGTCGGGTGACTACAGGGTTGACCTCTCCTGTGGTGGGTGACTGGGGCTCAAAAGCAGAAGTGAGCCTCCCCAGATCGTTCCCCAATAAAACCTCCGCCGGTAAATGTGGCATCAACCCCACCTCCACTTCCCCTGCCCCCGCTCCCCAATGTAAATGTACCCTTGCTGTAGGTAGCCGGTACACTGCTCCCCCAGCTACCCGGACGGCAACAGTTTTGTTCAGTTTTGCCTGATCTGAAATCAGGTGGCTCTGTACCAAAGTGATGGTGGCTCCCGAATCTCGTAATCCCCGGACTGCTGTACCATTCAGATATACCGTCTGTCGATGGTGCCGTAGATTATCCACATTGGCCTGGACCGGATCTGCCTCGTGCAGTACCTCCCATTGTTCCACAGTAGTAATGGGGACTGCGGAACCATATGGGGTGGTGACTAGGTCCTGGTAGTGGTGGGCTGCGGCCGCCCTGGGTGGAGGTGGGCCTGGACGAATCCAGGTGGAACGGTCCCGTAGCTGTGGGCATTCCCTTTTATAATGTCCCCACTTCTGGCAGTGATGACAGGGGCCAGCGGTGGGTTGTCGGAACCGGGGCTGTGCAGCGGGTGGTGGAGGTGGTGGTAGCGGTCTCGGTGGAGCTGGGGTGTAGTTGTTTCTCCCGAATGTTTTAAAGGTTGCTTTTGGAGCTGCAGGTTTTTGTGACCTGCGTGCATCCAGGTAGTCATCCGCTTTCCTAGCCGCCTCGGTAAGGGAAGTAGGGTTTCTGTCCCTTACCCATTCCTGGACCTCATTGGTTACTCCCTCATAGAACTGCTCCATCAGCAACATTTGTATTACATCCTCCATAGAACGTGCCTTGCTAGCTTGCACCCACCCGAGCGCTGCCCCCTGTAATCGGCATGCCCACTCTGCGTGCGAGTCCTTCTCTGTTTTCTTTAGATCCCGGAACCTCCGCCGGTATGCCTCGGGTGTTATAGCATACCTGGCGAGTATAATTTCTTTCACTTTACTGTAATTCCTTATTTCGTCATTAGGTACAGTCCGATATGCCTCTGCTGCCCTCCCGGTTAACCTTCCGGCCAAAATAGGTACCCAGTCCTCTGCGTTAATTTTATGCAGTGCACACAGTCTTTCAAAGTCTTGCAGGAAAGCGTCTATATCTTCCTCTGCCTCCACATATGTTTTAAAAGCCTGGTATGGTATTTTAGGCTTACCTTCCTGTGGCACATTAATTGCAGAGCTTTGTTCTGGTGCCTGTGTCCTTAGGATGAATTCTTGTACCTCGGCCATTGTCCTGGTAACAATTTCTGTTGGGGGGTTTTCCCCATAAAAGGATAGCCTGAACTGAACCTGCCTCTGGAATTCCGATCCTTGTGGTGTTCCTCCCGGCTCCCTCTGTGCCGGAACTGAATCGCCCTCCATTCTGTACTCTGCCATGAGTTCTGTAACAAGTACTGCTTTCTTCTTATTGCTGGCTTGTATACCCCTTGCCTCTAGGAGGTCCTTTAGCGTGGAGCGTTTTAGCGCAGAAAAATCAATCTCCATCCGTACTCCATTTACGCTTGTTCCTCTGTGAGTTTGGATCCCACCGCTGCCAACCAATGTAGCGGAGAGCCGATCTTGCACAGCTATTCTCCACTAGAGATTCCAGTGAGGCTCAGGAACAAGGTGAGGTTAAGTCCATAGGCAAGGTTTCCAGCAGGTAAAGTAATACAGCAGTATCCCCATCGCAATCCCAATAACTGGACGACACACAGTTTCAGGAGTAGACTGACAAGCTTTATTCCACAGTTCCTTATAAAGCCCTCTCCCATGCAAGGGAGGAGGTTCTAACACTTAAGACATTATCCAATCTCTAAGTAGTAACCTCCCACAGATCTCCTCCCCTCCTCTAGCATCATAATCCCCTTATTGTGTACACAGTTTTCCCCGAGTTTTGGATGTACCCTAAATACTTGGGGTACATCCACAAATCCAACATCCCCAGATAGCTCTATTCTGGGGGACCAACATACTTAAAAATTAGCCCATTCGGATGAATGGTTCGTGAGATATGGGGTTCCAAAGATTTGACCGACCGCATGGGTAAAGTATCCGAAAACAGTTCCATGCATTTTGGCCCTGCGGTCGGTCACAAACAAGGGAATGAAAACAGGCGAATTGCCTGTGTTATAGAGCCTGGAGAGGGTTTGAATGAATTCCCTTGTTTATGGGGCTCTTTCTACCGAACGGCGGGTCATTCGGTAGTTTCCATACGAATTTCTGGAAGTATGGAGGTCTCAGCGGTGTTTGCCTAGTCAAGTGTCCGATTTTAGTTCCAGACACTCGACGGCAAAACACCGCTGTTCGGTAGTTTAAGATGGCCGCCGCCACGTGTTTGTTTCCCGAATGGCGGCCACCCAGAGGACAAAGACCACACTGCACTGATTGCCAATTACCTGTTTGCAACATTGTTGCAAACGGTAATTGGAGGCACACTCATTCCTGGGTGGTCTGGTTGTTCGGTAGTTTCATTCCCTTGTTTTATTTGAATGATTCTACCGAACAACTAGAGGAATACAATTCTTTACATACATTTAACTGTCATTATACCCGGATACCATGCTTTCTATACCTGTACATACACATTAAACCAGCCAGATGACCAAATACACTTATTCTCATACATGTCGTGGGACAGCCCGGTACCAATCCGCTACAATGGTTATTTATAATTTAAGTTTACTGTCAGATCAAAGAGTTTCTTTGGGCTTTCTTCAGACTATGTGTCTGGCAAATTCTGCTATAATTTCTAATATGACAGTTATAACTAAATATGACCCCTAAACTTACAATGGGACGTTATACAATATCGAAAGTAAAATTAAATTATTTAATCTTCTCTGTCACAAATGTCTGGGTTTAGAATTAATTATATTCCATTAGCATTTAGACAGTCTGTCCATCCCCCGTTCTCATCTCTTATCAACAGGTTTGTATATACTAAGCATTCCTTTAGCTCTGGCAAAGTGGTTAGTTTTACAGAAAGGATAGAAATCTTGTGTCTTTTGTTAGCTTGAAGATAACAAAATGGAGTCTGCTCTGTTCAGAGTGACTCTGACAATATACACTTTAATTTCTATCATAGCACAAAATGTCTGTAGATATAAATACCCTGACAATACTTAAGCATATGGCGAAAGGTAAAAAATCCTTGCCTGAAGAAAGGAAGAGAAATTCATGGAATAAACCGCGCTTCAACAGAAACAAACACTCTTACAGAGATTCCTTTCGTAGGTTTTTATATAAGAAAAATAAAAGATGACCATTTTCTTTTCAAGACAAAGGGAAAATATAATTATGCAGAGAATAAAGAGCATAGATTATGACGCCATTCCTGTAGGTGGCAGACTTCTGATATTCAGTTCGGAATGGCAGAAGACTACTACAGACAGCTGTGCCTTTTCTGTTATACAGGATAGAGTTGCTTGATGTTCCTTCAAGCAAATTCCTTTGTTCAACCATTCATTCCACAAAAGTTGCATCAGTGCTTCTCCGAGAGATTTTGCTCCAAAAGAGAATTCAAAGGGTCTTATTCAAGAATCTTTTTTTTTTTTTATTCTTTATTTTTGATATGCAGGTAGGTACATTGCCTGTATCGCCACAACAGCACTAGCAGGCTCGATTTTCACATGTGCAACATAACAGTAGTGTGGCATGTTGAGTTTGCATATATTTTTTATAATAACAAAAAAGAAAAGTAACGATTCAAGGTATAGACAATTAAGGAACAATTAGCTTGTTCATTTAGTGCGCTACCGAACAGGGCTGAGCGCTTAAACTTACACTTATAGTGGGCTGGGACAGTATGTGTCTTGGCTGTTATTCAGCAGTGCAGCACATTGTGAGTCTAACACCCTCCGTTAGATATATGTGTGGATAAGGTGCCCTCGTGGGCTTCATGAAAACAGGGAGAGGCATTAGCAGTAGTCTGGTTCTCTGGTTAGGGTCTCCTTTGTATTTAGTGTGGGGTTAAATGTCAGACCAGGACATAGCCGCATGGTTCTGTGCCAAGCACCCTGGTCTTAATATCTGACTGTACATGTTTCTGCTGTTAATATAACATCTATCTGACCTCTGCTATTAGTGTGAGACCCGCTACGCCCGAGAATACATAGAATAGTTGTCTTCCCCCCCGAGTTAACCGGGATACTGGCAGATATATAATGCGTGTTGGGTCCAGCTGCAGGAAGCATAGAGACACAATAGGTTGCAATGCAGGGTGTCACGCCAGTCAGGCTGTACTTAGTAAAGTCATTGTTACCATAATCTCTATTCCGTCCCTATCTCACAGCTGACTCTGGACAGTGCCCCGCAATGATAACAAGGAATAGTATTCCGCATTACCTCAAAGCTGCATTACGTTGGTGGGTAATGTTAGGGGCCTGAGAAACGGGGTCAAGAATCTTTTTGGTCAAAAAGCCAGATGGTTCTTTCTATCCTCTTCTGGATTTAGAAGTAGTAAACATTAGTTATCCAGAAAAAGTTTCACGTAAAAAATATCTCCGCTACTCACTTAATTCAACCAGGCTCATGTCAAAGTTCCATCGATTTGAAAGATGCTTATCTGCACATACTTATAGCAGCAGACAGCAGAAGGTTTTTAAGATTTGCCTCAAAAGATCAGGATCATCTCCTGCATTTCCGATTCCGTGCTCTGCTCTTTGCCCTATCCTTGGATCCAATAGTCTTTCCCAAGGTACTGGTAGTCATCACGGCAGTGGAGCCATAGTCCTGGCAGGGACTTCCTCCGCTGAATCACCAAGAGTAGAATCAGGAACAAGAAAATGCCAAGTAAATAGCCCACCTATCCCCAGCAACTGGACGACACACAGCTCTGGGAGTACAACTGCCTTTATTTCTTCCACACACACACCCAAGAGCTCCAATTAGGATAAGTCAATTATCTCTTAAATACAGAAACTTACAGATATTTTTTATATACCCCAAAAATACATGAAAACAGTACAGGAACCCCACAAAAATCATATTCCAGAATCGCCCCGATCTGAATGCACAACATATCCAAAAAGCGCTCAGATCGGTTTGGTGGAACGAAAGTTATCGTCGAACACAGTTTTGACCGACTGTCCATGAAGTGATAACCCAAAACAGTTCCAGAGAATTGGGCAGAATGGCCGGTCGGCTTTCGGGGGTTTCTGTCTGGCTGTTATGGAAATAATGCTCACCCTGTTCGGTAGATCCTATGTCCCGAACACAGTTCGTCTAGGTGGTTGAGAAGTGGGATGAGCAGCGGTACCATCTTTGCCCGGGCTTGCAGAAAGGCAAGGCCGAAAACAGTTCCAGGCGTTCGGCTACCAAGTACCAAGTACCGCTGCCTGCGTTCGAGAGACAAAATGGCCATGCACTACACCACGTGTGTTCGGTTATACGGATGGCGTCCACCCAGGTAAAGCACTCAATTTGTGGTTAAGAGCCAGGGGAGGACGGTGTTCACTGGGGCATAACAAGGGACCACACACAAGTCTTTCGGGAGATGAACAAGGGGGTGCGGACAACCGAACATAAGGGAATGGAGTCTGCTACATAGAGGTCTCAAGTATATTTAGACGACTGGTTACTTATAGCTTCTTCAGAGATACAACTTCTAAAGGACGTCAGAAGGGCTTCTACCACCCTCCAAAAGCATGTTTGTATTATCAACAAAGACAAATAAGAACTAACTCCATCACTTTCTATCCAATTATTGGGACTAATTTTAGACTCTGTTCTAATGAAGATTTTTCTACCAGGAGACGAGATAAACAATATCAGAGTAACCAGTTTTGCGCCATAAGAGAAGTAATGAGACTTCTGGGCCTCTTTACTGCTGCAATTCCAGCTGTAAACATGTATGAGACCATTACAGAAAAACATCCTCAACTCCCGGGACAGAAAACCTTCCCCCCTAGACCAGTCTATGCGTCTAAACTCCTTGACTCTGCAAAGTTTCCATTGGTGGATGACATCACATTTCCCTTCGGAAGGTCTATCATTCCAATTAAAAAAAAAAAAAATTGTAATAGCTGACGCATCAAGTTTTGGTCGGGGTGCTCACATGGATCTAAAGGTGACAAAAGGTACATGGAATCTTCAAGATTCAAGGAAGTCTTCAAATTTCAGGGAACTGAAAGCTATCTGGCTGGAACTTCTCCTCCTCAAAAGACATCTTGTGGGACATCAAAGGTAGATAAGGTTGTACAACTCAACTGCAGTGGCATATGTATACCGGCAACGCGTTCTGTTTCTCTGGAAGAGTTATGCACCAACATAACGCGTTGATCAGAACTACACCTTTTGTTAACATCTACAGTCCACATAAAAGGTGAAAAGAATACACTCAGCAGGAACCATCTGAAACAGTGAGATTGGTCTCTATCTCCTCAATTTTTCAGGAAATTGTGGCAAACTTCTGTATTCCAGTTATAGATCTCATGGCTTCAAGAGAAAACAAGAAAATGGAAAGATTTGCATCCATCAATTCGACAGACAGCCCCAACTTCCTGGATGCTCTGTCAATTCAGTGGGAATTTACACTGGCATCTTCCCTCCAGTTACCCTCATCCTGCGTATTCTATAAAAAATCATCAGGGACAGATCAAGGATGATTGCAATTCTCCCTTTCTAGCCTCGGAGAAGTTGGCCTTCCATCCTATTGAACCTATCAAAGTGTTTTGGAAACTTCCAATGTCAGAAGAAATTCTGGAACACAACCTGGTTCCTCTGAAAACCTTTCAGACCTTCCAACTAACTGCATAGTTTCTGAGCTCCAGATCCTGAGATTGAGGGCACTCAGTCCTCAAGTAATTGATCTCCTGTTAGGAGCTAAGAAAGACTCCACTTCAACAGTTTGCACTAGAATCTGTAAGAAATTCTGTTCATGGTGTTATATTATGGGTGTTCATCCCTTTTCTGCCTCTGTTTCTCAGATTTTAAATTTCCATCAATTGGGATTTGCTAAGGCGTTTGCTAACCCCGTTTGCTAAGTCCTGCTACACTCAAAGTCCAGATCTCAGAGATATTTTTTTAGTATTAGGGACTTGGCTTCAGATGCTCTTATCTCCAGCTTCTTCAGAGCGTTTTCTAGACTTTTACCTACCAATCTGGGAATTGGTTCCCCCTTGGGATTTAAATATTGTCCTTGCTGCTTTGTGTGAAGCACCCTTTGAACCTTTGGATTCTGTCAGTCTGAAGATTCTCACTTTGAAAACAGTGTTTTTGGTTGCAGTGACTTCTGCAAAAGTCTCTGTGAACTTTAGGCTTTGGCCGCATCTCCACCATCTCTAGTTTTTCATTTGGTTAAAGTGGTCCTGAAACTTCATCCTTCTTTTGTTCCTAAAGTGGGCACTTAAGCTAATATTAATCAGGAAATTATCCTCCCTTCATTTACCAAAACCTGCAAAATGCTACTTAACGTAAATTCCATTGCCTAGATGTTTTACCGGGAGAAATCAAATTAATTCTGGAAATCTGACAGGTTGTTTGTCCTTTTCCTTTTTTTGTCCTTTTCCAGTGGAATAACAATTGTTTTATGGCATCTAAAGTTTAATTGTCAAGATAGTAAAGGAATCTATTGCACTGGCATTCAGTTCTTCTTAGATGTCTCCTCCTCTGAATTTAAAGGCACATTCTACCAGAACTATTGCTACCTCGTGGGCTTTAGGAGCTTCAGCTTCTCCTTCACAGATATGCAGTGCTGCAACCTGGTCTTCTCTACATACCTTTCCTAAGCATTATCGGTTAGACGTACAGGCCTCTGAGGATTCTGTTTTTGGGCGTAAAGTGTTACAAGCTGTGGTGAAGTGATGTATCCCACCCTTTAGAGATTGCTAGTTTATCCCAGTTGTTGTGCACTGCCTCTAATCTGGAGGGAAAATTTCAAATTTTACTTACCGTAAATTTATTTTTACTTAGGATTAGAGGCAATGCACATATTTCCCACCGTATTTATTAAAAATTTTTACAGTTATTTGGCTTCTGTATTTTCTTGGGTTTGGGGGATTCTGTTCTTTCTTATACCTATAGGAGGAGGGATCTGTGGAGGAGTCTACAGGGAATAAACATTTGGGTGCCTGTCTGCCTTTCTGATCCAGATTAGAGGAAATCCCAGTTGTGGTGCACTGCCTCTAATCCGAAGGAAAAATAAATTAATGTAAGTAAAATTTGAACTTTCCTTTGCATTAGACTAAATCTTCTTTCTTCCAATCTAAGTGTGTGACCTCGTATCCTATATATAGTCTTATTTATCTATAGATTTCCAGACAATAGTTTGCATTGGCTCCGAATGTATTTGTATATTGTTATCGTATCGCCTCTGAGGTGCCATTTGAATTTGATTCAAATTTGAATTTAACCTTTCTACATAACTAAAATTGTCCATTCCTTTTATTAATTTTGTAGCCTGCCTGAGCACTTTTTCTAGTGCTATGATATCCTTCTTTAGAACTGGTGCAATAAAATTGCACAGCATATTCAAGGTGTGGTCTTACCACTTTTTATAAAGAGGCAAAATTATATTTTCATCCCGAGAATTAATCCCCTGATTTTTAAAAAAATGTTTTTTTATTTCTTTAAAATGGTTTTTATTGTCATCACAATGTAAATGTGGATAGCATATCTAAATGCGGAAGCATATGGTTGCCTACGCAGAGGCGTATATATCGGAACAGATAAACTTAACAGGAACAGATATCTTAATTAAGCAGGTATGCACTCTGCGGGTCGAACATGGTTTGGTTTGTCTAGACACGTAAAGCCGTATTCCTATTTTCCCTGCTGGGATCATTTAATTGAGCTAACCTTTTAAATGTATTCAGAACAGTAAGGATTGTGTTAAAAAAATCGAGCCCTCTGTTGCCACTCCAGTCCTCTGCGGCCTGCCCGGGTCCGGCGCCGTCTCCACCTCCATCTCTGCTTACGATACGGTGATGTATTGTATAAAGTTGTCAGAGGCGAAAAATTGCATCCAGTGGAACCAGCAGTTTGTGTAGGCGTCAGCATGGAGGTATGGTGGAGGAGGAAGGCGGCCGTTCATCTGTTAAATCTTGTATTATTTCCCGAATTGTCTTTCCCGTTTGGTCCGGGTGGATCGTTGCAGGTAGTAGTGGTGCTAGGCGTGTTGTCAGGAGATCCGTGTTCAGCACGGAGATTGGGCGGTAACTTGGACACTGTGTTGGATCTTTACCCTCCTTGGGGAGTAGAGTGATATTTGCCGGTGAATTGGGCCATTGGTGAGGCTCCCTCCAGGATGGAGTTGAGGGTTGCTTGTAGTTTCGGGAGGATGTTGTGGGAGAAGGTCTTATAGTACAAGAGGGGAAAGCCGTCTGGTCCTGGTGCCATGCCTGTCTTCCCTTTTTGATGGCGTGTGCCAGTTCCTCTGTGGATATGGGCGCCTCCAGGGCCTTGCGGTCATTGTCTTCGAGTCCTGTCATAGTCACGATTTCCAGGTACCTCTGAATCTCGTCAAGCCTGGGGGGTCGTGGCTCCCCTGGTGCGTCCCGATGGAGGTGCTACAGCTTCTGGTAGTAGGTGTGAAATGCTGACGAGATCTGGTCCGGGAGGTGCCGGAGTTGTTGTGCGTCCTTGATTTTCGGGATATATAGTTGGGTCTTGCGTTGTTTGAGGAGGTTCGCCAGTAATCTCCTGCATTTATCCCCGTGTTCGTGTATCACGTGTTTGAAGTGTTGATATGAGCGTGCGGTTGAAGAGCGCAGAGAGTTGGTCTCGTTTGGTGACTAGGTCTCGGTAGGTTGTCGCGTCCAGGGTGCATTTGTGTCTGGCTTCCAGGGTTGCAATCTCTTTACTGAGGTTGAGTGTTGCCTGCAGTGCTGCTTTCTTGCGGGTAGAGCATAGAGCGATAAGTTGGCCACTGATCACTGTTTTGTGGGCTTCCCAGCATATCAGAGGTGACGTGTCTCCTACCTCGTTGTCGGTGAAGTATTCCTGTATGGATTGGCTGGTCTTGTCCACCACTAGTGTGTCCGAGAGGATCGATTCGTTCAGTCTCAATGAAATTTGTCGAGGTCTGAACAAAAGTGATTTCATCCGTACGCGGATCGGACAGTGGTCCGACCAAGTCATCGGCAAGATCTCCGCGTCTTTGAGTAGAACCAGATTGCGGTGTTGCGTGAGAAAGTAGTCTAGTCTTGTGTATGTTGAGTGGGTTGCTGAGTAGAAGGTGTAGTCCCGGGCTGATGTGTGTTGCGCCCGCCAGCAGTCTCCTAGTTGGTGGTGGTGGAAGAGGCGGAGCGTGTTGGCGTATCTATTATCCGGGGTGGTTCCTTGCTGGGACGTAGAGTCCTGCTCAGGGTGCAGCGCCAGGTTTAGGTCTCCTCTAATAACCAGGGTGCCTTCTGCGAATTTCATCAGGGTGTTGAGCACGGTTCGGAGGAAGTGATATTGTTTTGAGTTTGGGGCATAGAGGTTGGGGAAGGTGTAGGTTTGATCTATGTCTGCTTTGTTTGCATCTGATGGTGGTGTGTTCTACATAAGGGATCCGTCTAAAAAAAAGAATGCGTACCCCTTGTGTGCGTCTTTCAGGGTTGTTGCTAAAATATCCCACTTGAAAGTTGCGGTATTTCAGAGCTGTTGCTCTGCCTTCTTAGAAGTGCATTTCTTGGAGGAATGCTATAGACGTCTTGTAGCGTTTAAGGTCCCGTAGGAGTCTGGTGCTCTTCTCCCTGATATTTAGGCCGTGGACGTTGTATGAGATGATGGATAGGTCCTCCCGGGCAAACATGTCCCACCTTCATCTTTCCCCACTTGCTATCCTGTTGGGATTTTCCCCTCGTCTCTTGTGACCTGATTGCTGTGTTTGCATACGGCCTGTCTTAGGGGGGTGTAACTGGTGTAGTGGTGCGTCAGGTGATCATACATTCCTGGTACAAAAAATACAATATAATAAATATTGTATTGTAATAAATATACAATATATAAATACAATATAATAAACATTACAACCTTTGCAGCAGTGGGTACTCATAGAAAGGGAACAATGCCTAGTACCTCTTGTTTCACTCCCGTGGCACAAAATGAACACCGCACTTCTCAAGCATAAACATCACCCGCTTATATTAACTACGCTGCAGACATGGTCAAAAATAACTAATAACACAGATATAGCCTCATATCCATCACCACTATATCATATTACACATAACCCACTACTACAATCAGGTATTACAGGTAGAACTTACAAGCTACACCGGGGAACCATAAACACTGTAGGACATGACCAAGGAAAATTCATTAATAGCATTGCATGATCTCACTCTTGGCAAACCACCTACGAGTATGCAACATTTACATTATTCACAAGTGAAACATTTCATGGGGAGCCAGAAGCTGCTGCCAGGGGGAAACAGGGAACTGACAACTTTTGAACGGCTGTGTAAAACGCATCCTTTAAAACAGAAATTGTTATCTACAATGTACAAACTACTATTACATTCCGACACAATTGACACCCCGGGATTCGCTTCCAAGTGGACTAGAGAAATGAATATAGACATTTCAGGAGAGCAATGGAAGCACATTTTTATCAGAACCCACAAAATATCCATTGCAACTTCCAACCAGGAAAGTAACTATAGACGCCTAACCCGCTGGCACTACACGCCCTCCAAACTAAGCAAAATGTTCCCAGGAACACAAAATATTTGCTGGAGATGCGGGCAGGGGGAGGCAAATCCGACACACATCTGGTGGCAATGCCCTAAAATTAAAAAAATTGGGAGTCGCATACACAAACTCATACAGATCATTATGCATAAACAGATACCTTCACACCCGAACATTTTTTTTTTTTTTTTTTAAATTCTTTATTTTTTGTGCATAGGTAGGTACAAACATATCTCATGTGCCACAACAGCACTAATCATGTAATCATCAGGGTTATCACAGTGGCTTTACTGAAAGAAGCACTTTTGTATTTAATAAGTTTGAGAGAAGCTGGTTGTAGTAGACATACTAAAATAACTGGGAACTGTCTGGTACATCGCCTTAGAAAATTTAAAGCGAGAAAGTCTCGTATTATGAAGCTATAGGGCAGCGGGTACCTCGCTGGCGTGGGGGGGTCTAGGCATTGTTGTGTCAAACTTTAGGTCTGGGGTTGGATGGCCTACTGTGCCGGCTCTGGTGTGGTAGCTTCTATCCCCCTGGGGTTAAGCTGTTGCGGGTGGTTTAATGTGCCCGTCTGCACCCATCTATAGGACCCCAATTACCCCTGGGGGGGGGGGGGGGTGATGCTCAGAAGGAGCTTCATGTAAAACGCCATAGAGTATCCATGGCTACGGTTGCTAGCGCTCTGTGTCAAAGATAAATACAAAGTTTAAAGCAACATGGAAATTAGCAATTCAAAAGAAAGTGAGAAGGAGAACATAGGCAAGAACAAAAGCAAAAAACAAACTGTTAACGACATGTTATATGTCTGAGTCCATCAGATGCAGTAAGTAGTGCTGCAGAAGTATGATGGTCTGGCAACTTGGTGTTTCCGGAGACGCCTCAGGTTTTGGCTGCTGGCTTGTTTGCCGGCCCTGCTCCTCTGGGGACGAAGGGGACCACTGTCGCGGGGTTCCAGGTGGAGCCGTTGGCCGATGTAGTGCCACACCCGAACATTTAATATTTATGCTGCCACTCCATGATTTCAATAAAAAGGAAAACTACCTGACATCCCAATTGCTCATGGCAGCAAACCACCTTATTCCAGTATACTGGAAACAGGAAAAGATCCCTTCTATTAGGGAATGGACCAACAGGGTAGAAAGCATTAAACAGATGGAAAGTATAACATATGCCTTATCAAAAAACTACATAACCTTCACCCAAACATGGAAACCCTGGTCAATCTACTAAGGGGGGGCGAAATGAGATTTGAACAAAGCAACAAAAACAGCACTTGATACTGAGGACTTCACAACTGTACATGGCTCTTAAAGAGCTCGAATGTGCAGCACAACTTACACTATGTATTCTGCAGTGTATAATACGTTCTGGGAGAAACACATAATATTCAATATTCATCATCAATTGTATAATGATTGTTCAATACTCAATATATGTCATCACCTGTATAATGATCACTATATCTTGAAAATGTTATGCAACATTACTTGTTGAAGTCACACTGTTTATGTTTCAGATGTAATTATTGTATACAAATTATTGTTACGAAACTTGAAAATTAATAAAAAAAATATTAAATAAAAAAATAATAATAAATACAACATTAAGATTAACATAGTGAAGTAAAAAAGAAAGTTGGTGAGTGTCCTTTTTTTTTACTTCACTTTGTTGCACTTTATGTGTGTGTTGAGTGATCCACACAGGTGATAGTAGCACCAAATTTTCACAAGTTCCAACAATTGTATATCTTATTTAGATTAAGATGTCATCAACCTGTGTGGCAGGTCAGTTGACCTGCTGAAGATGTTAGTCCAGCGTGAGACTCTCGATGTCGGTGTCCCCCCAACATTTCCAGTGTGACTAAGTGAGGAGGGGGTGATCTATCTGGCTATGCCCGGTCTCCCCACTTAGCATCTAGCTCACAGGCATATGTTTATATATGTTTTTTTGTTTTTGTTTTTTTCTTCCTCCCCCCTCCCCTGCCCCTCCCCCATTCCCCCCTCCCTTCCACCTTTCACCCCCTCCCTTCCACCCCCCCTCTCCCTTGCCTCCTCATATTTTTCTCCCCCCTCCCGTCCTTCTCCCCATTTCCCTCCTATTTGTAGTATGGCTTGGGCTTCAATGTTGCGCTGTGGTAGGTGACATCTGTTACGCCGTCTGGGGTGAGGTCGTGGGGGAATGTACGCGTAGGCCTACATGTGAACATGTAGCCCGTCGTTATTGCAATCGTTGATCATGTTTCCCATACCCCTCCCCAAATCGTTCGGGTTCCCCCCACCTTATATGTGGAGCTTGCTGGTGTTCCATAGCTTGTTCTCTGTGGGGTGTGTCTCCCTATGGTATGTTAAATTATCAGCCACTTTCCCCAATTGTCCCCTGGCCCCACATCCCCAATTCCCGTCCGCTCGGCTTGTGGTCAGTCGTATGTCCTCACGCATTGTACTCACAGTCTGTCTTGCCCTCCCGGTGATTCGTGGGTCTCCCTTCTCCCACCGAGGCAGTGTGGTTCAGCCCAGGGTATTGCTTCGCCCGGGCGCCAGTCTCAGTGGTGCTGCTGCTGGGATCTTTGTGGGCCTGGGTCTTGTCTGTGCGGTTGCTGGGGTCCAGGTGGTTGTTGGAGGAATGACCTCGCCAGCCAGTTGGGTACCTGTACCGGTGGGAGACCCAGGGTGCGTAGGAATCCTGGGACATTGTCTGGTTTCTTTACCACTAGCAAATCTGGGCCGTGTCGGGCTGATAAGGATCTGTATGCCGGCTTGTTGCAGGGCGGTGGTCACTGGGCGTAGGGCTCTTCTGGGCAGCAGCGTGTAGCGGGACAGGCCTTGGTAGATTGGTATCGTTTGGCCCTCTAGGCGGATGGTGCCCAAGCGGCGAGCTGTGCACAGCATATTTTCTTTCACCTGTCATTATCTAGACAGCATACAATATCCTTGGGTTGGTCTTCTAGTGCTGGTGTGGGTCTTAGTGCTCTGTGAGCCCTAACTGGGCCTATTCTAGGCATATGTTGGCCCCCTAGTACCTGGTTGAAGATCTGTCTCAGGAGTTCAGGGACGATTTCAGATGGGCCTCCCTCCGCGGACGCGCAGGTTTAGTCTCCGACTGCGGTTATCTAGGTCATCCAGCCACGTGATTAGGTGGGCCATGTCCGCTTCATAGCTCGTGACAGTGGTGTTGGTCTGCTCCACGTCTGTGCGGTGTGCCCTGGTTTCAGCTTCAGCCACCAAATTCTTGCTTCCACATTAGCCAGATCTGCACGCAGTTGGGCTACTTCCTTGCGGACCATGTGGCCCAGGCGGTCTGATAGGGCCTCAAAGTCCGATTTGGTAAGTAGATTAGGTAGTATCTCCCTCCACTCACTGTCCGGCAGCATCTGAGGCTCCGATGTCTGGGATGGTGCCGGCGAGAATATAGCAGGAGTAGAGGGGAATGAGTCTTGCGTCGGGCTCGCGGCCTCTTCTTCCTGTTGCGGCGTCTGGCCTCGGGCCATGGTGTGGAGGAAGGACCTGGTGGACTGGTGGTTTCTGTCTGCCTCTTTGTGCGACCCATCTGGGCTTGTGCGGGTGAGCGAGGTGAGTGGTTTGGTTGCGGTGTAAGCGGGCTCCACAAGGAGCTGCAGGTTTATGCGGCCATCTTCCTCAGCAGCCGGAAACGCACCCCTTATTTCCCTTTTTCATGCATGACAATACTTTACTGTCCTTAGGTAGTGCTGGTTGACATTGCACATTGTTGTCTATAACAATTCCCAAATCCTTCTTGTGTGTTGTTATCCCTAATTCACTGCCATTTAGGCTGTAAGTTGCTTGTGCATTCTTTACCCCGAAGTGCATAACTTCTTTAGCATTTTTCTAAATTAAATTTCATCTGCCATTTTAGTGCCCAGTCCCCCAATCTATCTATATCCCTCTGCAGCAAAGCAATATCCTACTCACATTTTATTACTTTACAAAGTTTTGTGTCATCTGCAAACACTGATACATGGCTTTCAATGCCTATTTTAAGATCATTTATAAATATGAGGGACACCACTTGCCCCCTCTGTCCAGCTTGAAAATATACTATTAATGACAACTCTTTGTACTCGATTTTTAAGCCAGTGTTCTACCCAAGAACAAGGATTTTCATCTAAACTGTTCTCAGTGACATTCTTGTATGTAGTTTAGTTGCAAAAAGGCATCGTTTTTGAGTTTACAGTTTTTTCTTTATTCTTTCAAGTTCCTGTCTACAAGACTATACTATCTTTCTTTGGCTTCAGACATAAACAGGGGAATTTTTTTTTTTGTCTAGGAGTTTCCTCCTTGTACCTGTTTGGCATTTTATTTTTTCATATGACCAGGCATGCCGTATGGTGTGGTGGAATCTCGGAAAAAAAATAAATTTAGTAGGCCGAGATTACCACGTGGCATGTGTACGTGCATATACTGGTGTATCGGTCGGCTGGTTGCACGTGGCAAAGATACAATCAGTAGTGTACGGAGCATGTGCGAGAATACCGGATGTAGTATTCCCCTCCTCCATTGTGCTGGGCAAGCCATGCGGTCAAACAGGAAGTTAGTTCTTGTTCGATTGATTGGGTAAGAGTATGTGTGGGTGGAGCTTATTATGGGAGGAGTTACATGCCTATATAAGGAGCCTACACTATTGTCCGGGGCTCAGATTTTGTTGTATTTTGGTGACATTAGTCCCTCTGAGTCCCAGTCGGTGAATCGAATAAAGAATCTCTTCCTTCCTGAAGAAACCTGTGTCCATCTCTCTGTGCTTGGCTTCCGTCAGTTTCTCCGGTATCATTTGGTGCATTGGCCGGGAAGCTCATCGTTCAACGGTAGCTGAGAAGCAGAGGCGTGAGACGGTCTATCTTTGCCCACGTTCTCTATGGCTGCACCCCTGAACTTCTGCGTGGACCTCCCTTTGTCTCGGCGCCACTGGTCTGTTGTCCAGGAGATCATCGGCCTCTACGTAGTAAGTGCTGGGGTGTCCCCGTCGATGAGTGTGAACTCAGGTTCAGGAACGAGGAGGCTGTTTTAGACGGCGGACCCACTAGGGGTATTGGATACCGATTGTGCGGTAGGCCCATAAGGGGTTATTTGGAATCTGCCCCCTCCAGTGGAGGGAAGGAGCGAAGGCGCACCGCTCAATTAGTAGTCAGCCCGTTTAATTTTGGTTTGGAGTCAGGCGGGGTTCTGGTGTAAATAGCCCTAGCCGGACACCGGTGTCTTGTCTAGACTAGCGTTCTAGGGTGTATATTTTGTTCGCTAGGTCGGAGGGACCGGAAGACTAAGCGGCGCCTGTGTAAATTCGGTTCGCTAGATCTCAACCTATCTTGGCTAAGTGGGAAGGCGTGTAAATTTGGAACCCACTAGACTATTGATAGAGTAGATAGACTAAGAGGGTACTGTTGTAAATTCCGCCCTCTAGTTCGCTATATGTGGTGCTTAGGCAGTGTGGCTAACCAAAACGTATGTAGATAGTTTTAGGTAGTCCATCATGGTACTGGCCAATAGATTAGTTGGGAATTGTAAATGTGCTAAAGTAGTAGCGTGTATATCTTGCTAGATAGCGTGAGCTCTGCCGTCTAGCGAGAGTGTGAATAGTGTGTAACTGTATTATAGCGCACGGTACCATAACCATGTATAATTACTGACACTGTAAATAAGTACTAATAATTGTCGTCTGTTGTATGTTTAACACCATAACCACTACTAATTGAACTGTGACTTTAAATTGTACTCTAACCAATGCTAACCGTACTATAACTACTGTTTGTAAAGACGATGTTACTGGGGTATGTTATAGACGGGTAATTCAGATATAGGGAATTATAGCATGGGTGACCGTATAGTTTCGCCAAAGGGCACAGTATTAGTTACTTAGTGACTGGTGTAGCAGCTGTGTGTACGGGAATTCCCTGAGTGTTTTGTTGTGTGCGTTTCGCTTAGTAACTGTACCACGTGGTGCTGTTGCCGAGGGAACGGGTGTGACCGTTGGAAGAGTGTGTGTTTAGTTTCTGTTGGAGACGACGCTCCATTGTTAAGTATGGGCGCGTCAGATTCGACGATTTTGGATCCCTTAGGATGTATGATAAAAAACTTTAAAAAGGCATATACTGCATGTGATTTTGGGGTAAAGATGTCTCCAGCACGCCTGACTACTTTATGTAGTAGGGAATGGCCTACTTTGGTTGCCGCATGGCCACCACGTGGCAGTTTGGATCCTAATCTGGTACAGCGTGTACACGTGGCTGTATCAGGTAGGCCTGAACTTTACGGCCAGTTTCCATATATTGATTGTTGGAGGCAGGCCGTAAATGACTCGCCAAAATGGATCCGAGTATGCCACGAGGAACAATGTCGCCTCATGGTGGCCAGGACTCGCTTGTCCACTAAGGCCGTAATCACGCCCATTTTGGACACGCCCCCTGAGTCTGAGATCCCCATGCCGCCCCCTTACTCCTCCACCGGAAGAGGAAGAGGAGGTGCTGTTGGAAACGCTCCTCCCCTTGCCCCGTTGTCCCCACCTACTCCCTCCTCTAGCCCCCTTGTTTCAAACCCTCCCCTTCCGATACCTACTTCCGTTAACTCTACCTACCCAGATTTGGCGCCATATCTAGTTTCCGGTCAGGCTCCTCCTAGCCCGGCCCAGAATATTTTACTCACCAACCTTCCCCTAACTGATGCACCCCAATGAAGCCCCATACTAACCCGACAAATGACTGGTACCCTACAACCCCGACATTATCAGATGCCTCTTCGATTGACTCCTGGCCCGACACACATTTTAACGGTGACGGCCAGATACAATATGCTGATCCAGTCTTCGTCTATGTCCCTTTTACAACCACCGATCTCTTTAATTGGAAGACCCATAACTCCTCTTACACCGAAAAGCCTCAAGCCATGACGGATTTGTTTACCTCAATAGTCCAGACACACAATCCCACTTGGGCTGATTGCCAGCAATTGTTGATGACATTATTTAATAATGAGGAAAGGACAAGGATAAATCAAGCGGCAATTAAAGTGCTGGAAGAAGTGGCCCGTACACAAAATCAGGCCAACCCGGCAGCATGGGCCACAGCCCATTATCCAAACACCGATCCAAATTGGAATGCCAATGGCACAGACATGGTCCATTTAAAAGCTTATAGGGACGCTATTATTGCTGGCATGAAAGCTGGAGGAAATAAGGCGATTAACATGTCTAAGACGGCTGAGGTATTACAGAAAAGTGATGAATCGCCCAGTGTCTTTTATGACCGATTATTGGAGGCATACCGTTTGTATACCCCCTTTAATCCGGAGGCTCTTGAGAATTCCCGGATGGTTAACTCTTCCTTTGTCAGCCAAGCCTATGGAGATATAACGCGCAAGCTACAAAAGTTAGAAGGGTTTGTAGGGATGTCCATAACCCAACTAATGGAGGTAGCAAACAAGGTATACATGAATAGGGAAACAGAGACAAAGAAGGAGGAAGAGCGTAAGATGCGTAGAAAGGCAGATATGCTAGCGGTAGCTATCGCAGGCGTAGATAGAAGGGAAAAGGAAGTGTATAGGGGAACGGATAAAGGCGAGAGTAAATGGAATAGGGAACCCCTGAGTAGGAATCAATGCGCGTACTGTAGGGAAGAAGGGCATTGGAGAAGTGAGTGTCCACAAAGGGAACAGTATGAGAGAGACCTAGGGCAGGATATGGTAATTATAGAGGCAGAGCGAGAGGTAGAGGAGGTCCTGGAGGGAACAGTGGTAACAATAGAGGAAGTGTTAGTGGAGACAGGTACTACCCAGCAGCGCAGAGACCCCGCGATAGAGAAGATAGGGACTTTGTGGGGTTGGCTGACACAGTCATGGAGGACTATTGATACCGACCGGGCTCCATCCCCCTTGGCCGAGCGGAGCCTATGGTCGATGTAGCAATAGGGGGAAAAAGGAGTGCTTTCATGATTGATACTGGTGCTGAACATTCGGTGGTGACTGACCTAGTTGCTCCTCCATCTGGAAGAACTATCACCGTAATAGGAGCAACTGGAAGGAGTGCTGCTAAACCGGTTCTTAAAAGTCGACTCTGTACATTGGGAGGCCACGTAGTGAAACATCAATTCCTTTATATGCCTGAATGTCCAGTCCAACTGCTAGGACGTGATTTGTTGTCAAAATTACAAGCACAGATAACGTTTCTACCTAATGGAACAACATCTCTAAAGTTCAATGGACCTTCAGGTATAATGACAATATCTGTACCAAAAGAAGAAGAGTGGCGACTTTATACAGTGTTGACTAGCCAAAACCCTAAGAGTGATGAATCCTTGTTCAATATACCAGGAGTGTGGGCAGAGAACAACCCACCAGGACTTGCTCGCAATATTCCACCAATTCGAATTGAACTGAAACTTGGGGTTTATCCAGTGAGCTTAAGACAATACCACATCCCACAAAAGGCCAAGAAGAACATACAATTATATTTGGATAAGTTCATACGGTATGGTATCCTAAAATTCTGTACTTCCCCCTGGAACACCCCATTGTTGCCTGTTCAAAAGCCCGGTACAGATGAGCATCGCCCTGTGCAGGACTTGAGAGCAGTCAATGATGCTGTCGTAAGTATACACCCAGTTGTGCCCAATCCATATAACCTGCTTGCTTTAATTCCGGGCGGGGCTACCTATTTCACTGTCTTAGATCTCAAAGATGCCTTCTTTTGCCTTCGGATTGCTGCGGAAAGCCAGTGTATCTTCGCATTCCAATGGGAAAATGCTGTAACGGGCTCAAAACGCCAGATGACTTGGACAAGACTGCCCCAAGGGTTTCAAAATTCACCTACCCTATTTGGATCAGCTTTAAGTCAAGACTTACGGGATTTCAAGTCCATCCCAGGAGAGTGTGTACTATTGCAATACGTAGATGATTTGTTGATAGCGGCAGTTACAAGAGAAATTTGTCCGCAAGCAACACATGATTTACTACACATTCTCTGGAAGGCAGGATACAAGGTGTCCAGGAAGAAAGCTCAGTTGTGTCAGCCAACTGTCAAGTATCTGGGATTCCATATCTCTGAAGGTCAAAGAATAATGGGGCCAGAGAGAAAAGAAGCTGTATGCCAAATACCAATACCCAAGAATAGAAGACAAGTGCGGGAATTCTTGGGGGCAGCAGGCTTCTGTAGGATATGGATTCCCAGTTATGCGATATTGGCGAAACCTCTTTATGCAGCTATAAAAGGTACAGAGCACGATCCCTTCCTGTGGACCCCTGAACAGCAAAAGGCATTTGAAGATGTGAAGAAGGCTTTGAGGGTGCCCCAGCATTAGGTCTACCTGATCATACACGCCCATTCTACTTATATGTACACGAGCAAAGAAGAATGGCTGTGGGAGTATTGACACAGTACTTGGGATCATGGCAACGACCTGTTGCATATATGTCTAAACAGCTGGATGCAGTGGCCAGTGGTCTTCCACCTTGTCTAAGAGCCGTAGCTGCCGCTGCCCTGCTGGTAGCCGAAGCTGATAAACTCACTCTGGGTCAAGAACTCTATGTGCGAGTCCCGCACGCAGTACAAACATTGCTAGACTATAAAGGCAATCATTGGTTTAGTAACAGCCGCATGATTAAGTATCAAGCTATGTTGTGTGAAAACCCAAGAGTGCATCTAGAGACTGTTAACACCTTAAATCCAGCTACCCTTTTGCCACAACCTACTGAGAGTCAACATGATTGCCTGGAGGTGATGGATGAAGTATTTTCAAGTAGACCAGATCTTCGTGACTTTCCCATCCAGAACCCTGATGTCCAGTACTATACGGATGGCAGTAGTTATGTGAAAGAAGGCATTCGCTATGCAGGATATGCAGTAACAACCATAGACAAGGTGATAGAAGCTCGGCCATTGTCAAAAGGAACATCGGCACAGAAGGCAGAACTAATTGCACTAACACGAGCGTTACAATTGGCAGAAGGTTTAAGAGTGAACATCTACACGGACTCCAAGTATGCGTTTTTAACCACTCATGCCCACTGAGCTTTGTATAAAGAAAGAGGATTATTGAATTCAGAGGGTAAAGAAATCAAGTACGCAGCTGAGATATTACAACTACTGGAAGCCGTGTGGGAACCGAAAGAAGTTGGTATTATACATTGTCGGGCGCATCTGAAATGTGATGGTGACGTAACCAAAGGAAATCGGATGGCAGATAATGCAGCTAAGCGTGCCGCTGAATCAGGAAGACAGGAGTATGTGGAACATATAGCTGCTCTTATACCAACTCCACTGTCTCAATGGACTCCAGTTTATACAGCTCAAGAAGAAGAGTGGTTAAAGACTGAAACTGGGAAGTACCTGGAGAACAAATGGTATCAGTTAGAAGATGGAAGAATAGTTATTCCAGCATCACTAGCTGTAGAAATTGTCCAGAACTATCATAACGGGACACATTCTGGAAGAGATAGTATGGAAGAATCTCTCAGGAAACATTTCTACATACCAAGATTGTCCAACTTGACTCAAGCCATTGTACGAAGATGTGTGATATGTGCCAAGAATAATGCAAGGCAAGGACCAGTGAAACCACCGGGAGTCCAGTATATGGGGGGACTCCCTATGTCCGATCTTCAAATAGACTATACGGTAATGCCTAAATCCGGTGGACATCGCTACCTACTAGTAGTTGTGTGTACCTACTCAGGTTGGGTAGAAGCATGTCCTACTCGTACAGAGAAAGCAGGAGAAGTTGTGCGATTACTGTTGCGAGAAATAATACCTCGATATGGACTACCATGTTCTATAGGATCGGATAATGGTCCAGCCTTTGTTCACCAGTGCCTACAACAACTGACTCATATGCTTGGTATTAAGTGGAAGCTTCATACAGCATATAGACCTCAGAGCTCTGGGAAAGTAGAAAGGATGAACAGAACTATTAAGAACCAATTGGCAAAGATGTGTCAAGAGACTCCGCTTAAGTGGAATGTTCTTTTGCCCATAGCTCTGTTGCGTATTCGTAGTACACCTACCAGAAGGATGGGTCTCTCACCTTTTGAAATCATGTATGGGCGCCCAACTCCCGTACTTGGTAACTTAAGGGGGATTTGAGTCAGTTGGGAGAAGGAATTACCCGGCAGCAGGTTGTAGAGTTGGGTAAAACTATGGAGGAGGTACAGAAATGGGTACAAGATAGATTACCTGTGAATATTTATCCCCCTGTTCATAGTTATCATCCAGGAGATCAAGTATGGATAAAAGAGTGGAACAGTGTACCGTTAGGGCCTAAGTGGAGGGGTCCTTATGTTGTTCTTTATTCTACCCCATCAGATATAAAGGTGGCTGAAGTGACTCCGTGGATTCATCACTCCAGGGTTAAACCAGCATCAGTAGATTCTTGGCAAGTTACACCAGATCCAGAGAATCCCTGCAAGATCTGGTTAAAGCGCACGACTCAGTCGGAGTGACGAGGAGATATATTGATTTCAAGTGTGTTTAAAGAGATCAGCAAGTGAGTGTTTTGACGGCCATAATAAAGCCTGACCACTTACCCACGTGACATAGCCAGGGTGTCTTGAAGGGACCTCTGTGAAGGGAAGAGAGGACCTGCAGAACTCCATTCCTTGCAGCCCTTACATCCTGGAAGCTGAGGTGCCATCGCACGGAAGAAGAATAAGGATGAAGACGTCGAAAGAAATGCTTTTGATAATGTATATTTTTGTGATTTTAATTATTCAGGAAGGTAGAGGTACCGACACACCTAGCTGTGAGGTTTGCATTAAGACTACTATAACAGGTAATCATATTTACCAGACCCTTATTTGGCATTCACAATATGAGTGTAAAGGATATGTATCTAGGTGTAGATACTTAGGGATAGAGTATAGTGTATGCCATTTAGGAGTAGGAGAACCTAAGTGCTTCAATCCAGAGTATCAACCCCGTACAATTTGGTTGACCCTCCGGAATGGAGACCCACAGGGGACCCTAATAAATAAAACAGTATTAGAAACCGTACATTCTTCGGGTGTTCTGCTATTTGATGCATGTAAGGCGATATCAAGTGGTAGAAAACCGTGGAATGTATGCGGGGATCTTAAGTGGGAGAGAACGTATGGGTCCAATGATAAGTATATTTGTCCCAGTAGTAAAAACAAGTACGTAAATCCAAAATGCCCAGATAGGGATTATAATTATTGTCCATATTAGTCTTGTGTGGGATGGGCAACTTGGGGACAGACAGAAGATAGGGATATGATTGTTACTAAGTTGCCTACCAAACCATATTGTAAGTCTATGGAGTGTAACCCAGTCCATATACTTTACCAGTCCATATACATTAATAATCCTGAACAATTTATAGATAGGTTCGGAAACTTATTTGGGTTTCAGATATATGGGACGGGTTTGGATCCTGGGACAATATTATTTATAGGGATAGAGACCGATACCGTAGCATCCCAAACTCATCAGGTTTTCCATTCTTTTTATGAAGAGATGAGTGTAGAAAATAAGATCCCCCATAATGCTAAAAACCTGTTTATTGATCTAGCTGAGAGTATTGCTGGTAGTCTTAATGTGACCAACTGCTATGTGTGTGGAGGTACTAACATGGGAGACGTATGGCCCTGGGAAGCAAAGGAGGTAATGTATTCTAGGGAGAGGTATTAGCAGTAGAAAGAGGGAAGTGCTCATGCCATTGTACAGAACACTGGTGAGACCTCACTTGGAGTACTGTACACAGTACTGGAGACCCTATCTTCAGAAGGATATTGATACCTTAGAGAGAGTTCAAAGAAGGGCTACTAAACTGGTTCATGGATTGCAGGATAAAACTTACCAGGAAAGGTTAAAGGATCTTAACATGTATAGCTTGGAGGAAAGACGAGACAGGGGGGATATGATAGAAACATTTAAATACATAAAGGGAATCAACACAGTAAAGGAGGAGACTATATTTAAAAGAAGAAAAACTACCACAACAAGAGGACATAGTCTTAAATTAGAGGGACAAAGGTTTAAAAATAATATCAGGAAGTATTACTTTACTGAGAGGGTAGTGGATGCATGGAATAGCCTTCCAGCTGAAGTGGTAGAGGTTAACACAGTAAAGGAGTTTAAGCATGCGTGGGATAGGCATAAGGCTATCCTAACTATAAGATAAGGCCAGGGACTAATGAAAGTATTTAGAAAACTGGGCAGACTAGATGGGCCGAATGGTTCTTATCTGCCGTCACATTCTATGTTTCTATTCTGGTTCTGAGACAATTGAGCAAATAATATCTTCTCAAGCCGATTATCAAATGAGTGTTAGAGGTAAATCTGAGTGGCGATTAAAGACCTCCATTATAGGTTATGTTTACATAGCAAGGAAAGGAATAATGTTTAATACATCTGTAGGAGAATTGACTTTTCTAGGGCAAAAAGCTTATGATGATAATACAAAGAATACAACTTGGTGGTCGGCTTCAAATGTCTCAGAACCACCTAACCCGTTTGCAGTTATACCAATTTAAAGGACGTGTGGTTTGATCTATCTATCACATCTAGTTGGAAAGCCCCGGCAAATTTGTACTGGGTCTGTGGTAAGAAAGCCTATTCGGAGTTACCACAGGGCTGGGAAGGGGCATGTGTGTTAGGTATGCTCAAACCATCCTTCTTCTTGTTGCCTATTGAAACAGGAGAGACTTTGGGAGTTAAAGTATATGATGTAAATCATAGGAAGAAAAGGGGAACCCTAGAGATAGGTACCTGGGAAGATAATGAATGGCCTCCCCAGCGTATTATAGATTATTATGGGCCAGCTACATGGGCAGAGGATGGTACTTTTGGATATAGAACCCCAATATATATGCTCAACCGTATTATAAGGTTACAGGCGTTGAGATAATTACCAATGAGACATCACAAGCGCTCAATCTCCTAGCGAAGCATAATACTAGGATGAGGACAGCCGTTTACCAAAATAGATTAGCTTTGGATTACCTATTGGCAGTAGAGGGAGGTGTATGTGGGAAGTTTAACCTAAGCAATTGCTGTCTTCAAATAGATGATGAAGGGCAAGCAATAGCTGAGCTTACTAGCCATATGGTTAAACTAGCGCATGTGCCTACTCAGGTATGGAAAGGGTATAATCCAAGTAGTTGGTTTGGTAATTGGTATGAGCAGTTTGGAGGACTTAAGGCATTGGTAGGTGGAGTCATGCTAATCTTAATGCTGTGTCTTCTCCTACCATGTCTTGTTCCTTTGGTAGTTAGGTCTGTGCAGGGCATTATAAAAAATATAGCAGAAAGAAAGGCTGCTGCACAGATAATGGCCATATATAGATATGAGGCTCTAGATCAGGGAGAACCAGTGCAGGAAGAGGAATGTTGAGAGATTCATGTCATTAGTCGCAAAGTCTGGTCTGGTTCTTGGCAACCTGAGGTATATGCAAACTATGGTTAAGTGATGCCTCCGGAATTGTGAAAATATCAGAGGCATCAAAGGGGGGAATGTGGTGGAATCTCGGAAAAAAAATAAATTTAGTAGGCCGAGATTACCACGTGGCATGTGTACGTGCATATACTGGTGTATCGGTCGGTTGGTTGCACGTGGCAAAGATACAATCAGTAGTGTACGGAGCATGTGCGAGAATACCGGATGTAGTATTCCCCTCTTCCATTGTGCTGGGCAAGCCACGCGGTCAAACAGGAAGTTAGTTCTTGTTCGATTGATTGGGTAAGAGTATGTGTGGGTGGAGCTTATTATGGGAGGAGTTACATGCCTATATAAGGAGCCTACACTATTGTCCGGGGCTCAGATTTTGTTGTATTTTGGTGACATTAGTCCCTCTGAGTCCCGTTCGGTGAATCGAATAAAGAATCTCTTCCTTCCTGAAGAAACCTGTGTCCATCTCTCTGTGCTTGGCTTCCGTCAGTTTCTCCGGTATCAATGGTGCATTAGCCTATCCACACTACACTCCTACTCCACTACCTAAGTTATAGATGTTTTTTTATTTTAACATTATTACATTGCAACATTCGTTTTTCTTGAATATTACTGCTTTGATATATTGTATGTTATACTTACTGGAATGACATACATCAACCACAAAAATATACAAAAAAATAAAAATATTTGGCTTTATAGACACCCAGCGCCATTGAGTACGCAAAATGATTCTGACATCCTCACGCTTTGCATGAGATATCCAACGTCATGTAAACACCCCATAAGAAAGCAATGATTCAATGCTTTCCAGTAGGGAAGGCCTTATGCGTGCGCATGTGCATTAATCTTCAACTTGCGATGATGTCAGACGAGGTAGAGACCGTGTCGAAAGACTTCGGCTCTGGATTCAGGAAAGATGGTGGCAAATAATATATGACAAGGGAGACCAGCATAAGACAATACAAACAAATGAGTAGAAAACAGCATATGGTAAAAGCCAAGCTGGTAGATGAGAACATCTAGTTTTATATTTAGGAGAGCATGAAGAGTATAAAAAAGCATGAGTATGCTATTAGCTGCAAACTTAGAATACTTTGCAGGGCTAGTATATATCTACATCATCAATAGGAATGTCTGCCATAAGGGCTCATAGGGCAGATGATATTAAGAATAGAGGCCCTGTGTAGGTGACTGAGCTAAAAGATAACAGAAAAGCACAGGAACTCCTAAACCAGGAAAAAGGTGAGCAAAACCAACTGTGGGCTTTGAGGTTGGACCCTACTTCGTTATGCTGATGTGCAAGGCAAGTCTCTGGAGCAGTTTATACCAACCAGCCTATGCTGAGGAAGTCCAGGGTTGTCGCTGACTTGGGTGTGGGTGATGTTTCCTCGCTCTGCCAAGACTGCTCCAGGATTTTGTATCGAGTCATTATTTTGAGGAGAGTGATGAAGCATCTGTGAACTTTTAATTTTAGCGTTAACCGCCTGTTTCTCCCTCAAATGATGCCAGAACCCAGCACACAGCTGGTCGTGGCAAGCTAGGAATCCACTGAGAGGTTGTGTCTGTTCAGCCTGGCAGTCAGGAACTGTCTCCGTGCAGACCACCAACATTTTAGGTAAATACAGTGTGAGAAAAAAGGGGTTTTAACCATTTGCTTGCCACAGGGGCAGAGTGACACTATAGTGTAGGAATACAAAGTGTTACTTTATCTCATGGTTGACAGACAAATATATCCTTCCACCTTTACTATTTTCTCTATCCTTCCCAAAACAATATGTAACCATTTAAGTTAAAAACCCAGTTATTTGTTTCATCCCACCATGTTTCTGTTATGTCCTATTGCCTAGTGTACGCTATTACCTCTAGTCCCCCATTTTGTTATTTACGCTCCTTGCATTGGTAACCCTACATTTAATATTGTCATGAGTCACTTGTAATGTAGACAAATCTTTAATATTTACTTCCTCTGAGCTGCTCTCCACCCCTTTTTCTAAATCCCATCTCCTTTCTGTCCATCTTCCTAAACCTAGTGAAAAGCACCTGTATTATCTCTGAAAATACTACCTTGCGGGCACTTTTTTCAATTTACTTCCTAATTCTTTGAACTCATTGTCTAAGATACTCCATCTTCCTCTGTCTTTGTCATTGGTACCAATATCGACCATGACAGCCGGCAAGCTCCTGCACTTCTCAATAATCCGTCCACTCTGTCCGCAGCATGCCGAGTGGGTTTCTCCCCGGCCGGGCACAGTAGGGCTGGCAGTAGTCGAGCACCAGCCCAGAGAGGGATCTCATCGGACTGTTTTTTACTAAATTGCCATTTAGTTTTAGTCATCTGAATTGATTTATTTTTAGTCAGCAATACCCGCAGTAGATTCACTCAACTAAAATCTAATGAGTTAATGCATTTCTCTAGAATTTCCTGGAGGTGTAAAACCTGTTATTTATGGTATTACGGTTTGAATATGCAATATACACACAGATTTAAAAAAGTCTCTCAAAAAAACAAAAACAAATGTGTCCTTTCTTTTTCACAAAAGACCAGACATTAGCTATGGACCCATTATAACAGAAGTACAACTCTAAAATGTGATTAAAAAGAAAAACCGTATTGGCTGTAAAATGCCATTGCACATATTACCTGAATATAGAAGATTCAGCTGTTATCTGCTAGAGGGACATGAATCCTGTGTTAGATGTTGTTTTTCATTTTAAATAATATTTTAGAATTGCATTTCTGCTTGAAAGAATCCTTTTTCATTTTGAAAGCAAATTTTGATTCAGTTTTAGTCAGTCTTTTTACTAAAATATCATACATTTTCATTATAGTTTTCGGCATTTTAGTTATAGTATCGTTTTTGTCACTGCAAACATGGTTTTGACTGAAACAACTATGTTGAAGAACTGACCTTGTGTGTACATTTTACCTGACCATGGGCATTAAACAAGTTTATAGGCATTTGTGACCAATCAGGCCAATACATGACACGAGCACCATATTGTCTCTTTCAGTGTTAAAGGACCAGAATTAATCAATATGTATGTGGGACAGAGTGAAGAGAATGTTCGTGAAGGTGAGTGCTGTCTTCATATTGTGTCTCCTCTCGCTGCCATTCCCTGCTGTCTGTCTGTGTCTGCTACGAGACCCAAACTTCTGGTTTATATAATAATAATAATAGGAATATAATAATGTCACGTACCGCATTATTGTTTACATTACTGCTTACATTACTGAGTATCTGATAAAGTCTCCTGCTTTATCTACTATCATCCCGTACAGTATTCTCTCGTGCCCGAGCAGCTGCACCTTGCATTATATTTTTTGATGAGCTGGATTCCTTGGCTCCTAACCGAGGGAAGAGTGGAGATTCTGGAGGAGTAATGGATAGGTGAGCAGAATTTGTGAAGTTAGAATGGGTTTATTAGTCAGGGCTTGCTCTGTTTATACACTATATACAGTTGCAAGAAAAAGTATGTGAACCCTTTGGAATGATATGGATGTCAGCACAAATTGGTCATAAAATGTGATCTGGTCATCATCTAAGTCACAACAATAGACAATCACAGTCTGCTTAAACTAATAACACACAAAGAATGAAATGTTGCCATGTTTTTATTGAACACACCATGTAAACATTCACAGTGCAGGTGGAAAAAGTATGTGAACCCTTGGATTTAATAACTGGTTGAACCTCCTTTGGCAGCAATAAGTTCAACTAAACGTTTCCTGTAGTTGCAGATCAGACGTGCACAACGGTCAGGAGTAATTCTTGACCATTCCTCTTTACAGAACTGTTTCAGTTCAGCAATATTCTTGAGATGTCTGGTGTGAATTGCTTTCTTGAGGTCATGCCACAGCATCTCAATCAGGTTGAGGTCAGGACTCTGACTGGGCCACTTCAGAAGGCGTATTTTCTTCTGTTTAAGCCATTCTTTTGTTGATTTACTTCTATGCTTTGGGTCATTGTCCTGTTGCAACACCCATCTTCTGTTGAGCTTCAGCTGGTAGACAGATGGCCTTAAAGGGACTCTCCAGGCAGAGTCTTTTACTCACCTCGTTCCAGCGCCGGGAGCCTCGTGAAGCCGCGCCCCCTATTTTGTCAAAATGACGAAATAGGCGGGCGCGAGCTGGGAGCAATCAGACGCTTCCATTTGGAAGCGTCATTGCTCCCTTGTGCGCATGCGTGGCTTCGCCGCACATGCGCACATACTTCAGAGGGCGGCATTCATGCCGCCCTCTGAAGTCCTGAGCGCACTACCGCGCATGCGCGCGGTGTGCATGGCCGCGAGCTGAGCTGACTGACAGCTCAGCTCGCGGTCTTTGCCCGCCACCCTCCTCTGCTGACAGGCTGGAGAGAGAAGGCGCGCACACAGTGCCTTCTCTCTCCTGCACACGTCAGACGTATTTTAATATGTCTGACGTATACAGGGCCTTTTTAGGGCCCTGCATGATAGGAAGTCCCTCTGGTGGCCGTCTGAGTGACGGCCACTGGAGGTATTCCTATCAATCAATGTAAACACTGTATTTTCTCTGAAAATACAGTGTTTACATTAGATTGCCTGCAGGGAGCTATAGATCATACCTGAACAACTACATTAAGCTGTAGTTGTTCAGGTGACTATAGTGTCCCTTTAAGTTCTCCTGCAAAATGTCTTGATAAACTTGGGAATTCATTTTTCCTTCGATGATAGCAATCCATCCAATCCCTGACGCAGCAAAGCAGCTCCAAACCATGATGCCCCCACCACATACTTCACAGTTGGGATGAGGTTTTGATGTTGGTGTGCTGTGCCTCTTTTTCGCCACACATAGTGTTGTGTGTTTCTTCCAAACAACTCAACTTTGGTTTCATCTGTCCACAGAATATTTTGCCAGTACTGCTGTGGAACATCCAGGTGCTCTTGTGCAAACTGTAAACGTGCAGTAATGTTTTGTTTGGACAGCAATGGCTTCCTATGTGGTATCCTCCCATGAAATCCATTCTTGTTTAGTGTTTTACGTATTGTAGATTAGCTAACAGGGATGTTAGCATTTGCCAGTGACTTTTGTAAGTCTTTAGCTGACACTCTAGGATTCTTCTTCACCTCATTGAGCAGTCTGCGCTGTGCTCTTGCAGTCATCTTTACAGGACAGCCACTCCTAGGGAGAGTAGCAGCAGTGCTGAACTTTCTCAATTTACAGACAATTTGTCTTACCGTGGACTGATGAACAGCAAGGCTTTTGGAGATACTTTTATAACCCTTTCCAGCTTTAAGCAAATCAACAATTCTTAATCATAGGTCTTCTGAGAGCTCTTTTGTGCGAGGCATCATTCACATCAGGCAATGCTTCTTGTGAAAAGCAAACCCAGAACTGGTGTGTGTTTTTTATAGGGCAGGGCAGCTGTAACCAACACCTCCAATCTCATCTCATTGATTGGACTCCAGTTGGCTGACATCTCACTCCAATTAGCTCTTGGAGATGTCATTAGTCTAGGGGTTCACATACTTTTTCCACCTGCACTGTGAATGTTTACATGGTGTGTTCAATAAAAACATGGCAACATTTCATTCTTTGTGTGTTATTAGTTTAAGCAGACTGTGATTGTCTATTGTTGTGACTTAGATGATGACCAGATCACATTTTATGACCAATTTGTGCTGAAATCCATATCATTCCAAAGGGTTCACATACTTTTTCTTGCAACTGTAAATCCATAGATAGAAGCAGGGCTCACTTTGCCTATACACTATATAAATCCATAGATAGAAGCAGGGCTCGCTCTGTTTATAAGCTATATAAATCCATATGTTTATACACTATATAAATCCATAGATGGTTGGAAGCGGGGCTAGCTCTGTTTATACACTATATAAATCCATAGATAGGTAGAAGCAGGGCTCGCTCTGTTTATACACTATATAAATCCATAGATAGAAGCAGGGCTCGCTCTGTTTATACACTATATAAATCCATATGTTTATACACTATATAAATCCATAGATGGATGGAAGCGGGGCTAGCTCTGTTTATACACTATATAAATCCATAGATAGATAGAAGCAGGGCTCGCTCTGTTTATACACTATATAAATCCATAGATAGAAGCAGGGCTCGCTCTGTTTATACACTATATAAATCCATAGATAGAAGCAGGGCTCGCTCTGTTTATACGCTATATAAATCCATAGATAGAAGCAGGGCTCGCACTGTTTATATACTATGTAAATCCATAGATATATAGAAGCAGGGCTCGCTCTGTTTATACACTTTATAAATCCATAGATAGAAGCAGGGCTCGCTGTTTATACACTATATAAATCCATAGATAGATAGAAGCAGGGCTCGCTCTGTTTATACACTATATAAATCTATAGATAGATAGAAGCAGGGCTCGCTCTGTTTATACACTATATAAATCCATAGATGGATAGAAGCAGGATTCGCTCTGTTTATACACTATATAAATCCATAGATAGATAGAAGCAGGGCTCGCTCTGTTTATACACTATATAAATCCATAGATAGGTAGAAGCAGGGCTCGCTCTGTTTATACACTATATAAATCCATAGATAGATAGAAGCAGGGCTTGCTCTGTTTATACACTATGTAAATCCATAGATAGAAGCAGGGCTCGCTCTGTTTATACACTATATAAATCCATAGATAGATAGAAGCAGGGCTCGCTATGTTTATACACTATATAAATCCATAGATAGAAGCAGGGCTCGCTCTGTTTATACACTATATTAATCCATAGATGGATAGAAGCAGGGCTCGCTCTGTTTATACACTATATAAATCCATAGAGAGATAGTAGTAGGGCTCGCTCTGTTTATGCGCTATATAAATCCATAGATAGATAGAAGCAGGACTCGCTCTGTTTATACACTATATAAATCCATAGATAGATAGAAGCAGGGCTTGCTCTGTTTACACACTATATAAATCCATAGATAGAAGCAGGGCTTGCTATGTTTACACACTATATAAACCCATAGATAGAGATAATGTATCTTTTTCAGAGTGGTTTCTCAGTTACTTGCTGAACTTGATGGTCTTCATTCTTCCAATGATGTTTTTGTGATCGGAGCCACCAACCGCCCCGACCTTTTGGATTCAGCTTTACTGCGTCCAGGAAGGTAATTTCTTCAATAGTTTCATCCCCACACTGTCCGTCCCTTATTTTACTGCTATTGTTGTAGTTATGTACAATTGTTCTTTCTTACTTTAGCAGACCACGGATCGATATCCTGCCAATAAAAATACTTCAGAATCATATTTGCTTGATATAAAACCTCACACACAACCAGCACTGTTTGCAACTCACACACACCCTGCACTGTCTGTCAGTCTCTCTCACATCCACTTTGCACTGTCTGTCTAACTCACACACCCGGCACTGTCTAACTGTGTGGCGGAACCAACCTCGCCACTGGGCATTGGAGAAGCCTGTTTGCCCGCCTCCTGCCTGCTGACTGTGGCCAATGGGAGATTTGACCCTTTAAATACAGGATTTGGGCATATTGTATTTTATTATGCTGCTACTGGCCCTTTAAGAACCATCTGGGGACATATTGTGGAGTTACTGGGTGGCCACCATTTCATGTATCAGAGGCACATGGTGAGAACAATGGATGAAGCACATGGTGCGAACAATGGATGGCGGCCATTTTAACTCACAGACACTGTTTGGACTTTTCTACACGGTGCCATCTCGCCGGTATTTGGTGCACAAAGACATCGTGCAGTGGTTTTAAACTATACAACAGGGGACACATTATACAGTAATTATTTTTGTCTGTCTGTAACCCACACACATGGCAGTGTCTGTCTGTAACCCACACACATGGCAGTGTCTGTCTGTAACCCACACACCTGGCATGGTCTGTAACCCACACACCTGGCACTGTCTGTCTGTAACCCACTGCCTGCCTGTCTGTAACCCACACACCTGGCACTGCCTGTCTGTAACCCACACACCTGGCATTGCCTGTCTGTAACCCACACACCCGGCACTGCCTGTATGTAACCCACACACCCGGCACTGTCTGTCTGTAACCCACACAACCGGCACTGTCTGTCTGTAACTCACACACCTGGCACTGCCTGTATGTAACCCACACACCCGGCACTGTCTGTCTGTAACTCACACACCTGGCACTGTCTGTCTGTAACTCACACACCTGGCACTGTCTGTCTGTAACCCACACACCCGGCACTGCCTGTATGTAACCCACACACCCGGCACTGCCTGTATGTAACCCACACACCCGGCACTGCCTGTATGTAACCCACACACCCGGCACTGCCTGTATGTAACCCACACACCCGGCACTGCCTGTATGTAACCCACACACCCGGCACTGCCTGTATGTAACCCACACACCCGGCACTGCCTGTATGTAACCCACACACCCGACACTGTCTGTATGTAACCCACACACCCGGCACTGCCTGTATGTAACCCACACACCCGGCACTGTCTGTCTGTAACCCACACACCTGGCATTGCCTGTATTTAACCCACACACCTGGCACTGTTTGTCTGTAACCCACACACCTGGCACTGCCTGTATGCATCTCACCACTCCACGATTGCATAGTGTTGTCCAGAAGCTCATGCAGAGCCGGTCAAAAGCCTCCAGGGTGTGTGTGGGTTGCTGGGTGCATGTGCTCGGTGTCTTGGCTGTGCCTCTGCGGTTCGGTACCTCTGCAAGCGTTGTAGCCGGTAAGTCCGCCATCAGTCCTGGTCTGCTTATCCAGTGGGGACCGGGATAACCCCCTCCGGTCCAAAGGGGGGTTGGGGTAGGATGCTTGCAAAGTCGCTTGGGGGCTCCGGTGTCGGGGAGAGCGGCCGCCTCTCCCCGGCTCCAGCCCCAGTAGGCCGCACTTGCCGTTCTGCGCCCCTAGCCCCAACGGGCTTTGGAGTGGTATCACTCGATTCAGTGGTGCAACCCTGACGTGGGTAGTGCACCCTGATAGGTCCTTGGGCTGTTTAGCCGCTGCTTTTGCCCTAATTTATGCCCACCAGGCAGGAGCTTGTCTTACCCACGTCTGCACAGCAAGGTGGTCAAGCTCCCCCTACCGTGTTGTTTTTTGTGTTGAATTTTTGTTTTGCTTCCGTTTTTATTCACTCAATCCTACCTGTTTCACTTACAGTTATAATCTGTTTCTTGACAGGTTTGACAAGCTCCTCTATGTTGGAATAAATGAGAACCGTGAATCCCAGTTCAAAGTTCTGACTGCAATAACTCGCAAGTGAGTATGAGAGCTCATTGTCGCATTGTGTTTGCAGCCAGTCATGCATGTATATTTACCGCAGTTCCATTATACATGATTAACCCCTTAAGGACGTAGGACGGTTCAGGACCGTCATCGGCATTTTTCCATTGCCGACCGACGACGGTCCTGAACCGTCCTAAATTTAAAATGTACTTACCCGATTGCCGTTGTTCCCCCGGCGGCGATCTGCGGTGCTCCCGTTGTGGGGAGACTGCCTGCAGCCCAGACAGTCTCCCCATGGAGAATTAGGACCCCTGTGGCCATGTGATCGCCCAACAGGGCGACCACATGGTCACAATAGGTGTCCATGTGTCTGCCTGCAGGGGGACTGTCTGTGCTGACAGGCAGTCTCCCTGCATGTGTAAAATCCTAAAAAAAATTAAAGTTATAGTTAATAAAAAAAAAATATTATTATATATGTGTATATATATATATATGATATATAGACATATATTATACCTATATAATATATGTCTATATATAATGTCATGCTAAGTGTATTTTTATATTAATATGTACATATATTAATATAAAAATACACTTATAATTAAATTACACACGTATATATATAGTATATATAATAACTATATATATTGTATATATATATTATTATAAAATACTAATAATAAGTAATTTAAATTAAATTAAACATGTAAAAATAATAATAAAAATTGTAAAAAAAATGATATATCTATACGAAATTTTATTCTAACTGTATTTTGATATTAATATATATATATATATTTATATCAAAATACACTTAGAATGAAATTGTATGTATATCTATGTATATATAAATAAATAAAAAGAATATGAACTATTCATATGTCCATATACAAAATTACATAAATAATTATATAAATATACACGTAGACTTCAAATATATAAATATGCATATATATTTAAATTCTACGTGCGTATTTATGTAATATTTTTACATAATTTAAGTAATTTTATTGATTGCAATTTAAGGGACCTGCCTGCCAACCCAGGCCGAAAGTCCAGAGAATTTCATTTACTATCACTGTATTTTACCCTGTAACGTTCTACGACACCCTAAAACCTGTACATGGGGGGTACTGTTTTACTCGGGAGACTTCGCTGAACACAAATATTAGTGATTCAAAACAGTAAAACATATCACAGCGATGATATTGTCAGTGAAAGTGACTTTTTTTGCATTTTTCACACATAAACAGCACTTTTACTGATGATATAATTGTTGTGATACATTTTCCAGTTTTGAAACACTAATATTTGTGTTCAGCAAAGTCTCCTGAGTATAACAGTACCCCCCACGTACAGGTTTTATAGCGTTTTTGAAAGTTACAGGGTCAAATATATGGGTCAAATATTTTTACATTGAAAATGGCCAGGTTGGTTACGTTGCCTTTGAGAGCGTATGGTAGCCCAGGAATGAGAATTACCCCCATGATGGCATACCATTTGCAAAAGAAGACAACCCAAGGTATTGCAAATGGGGTATGTCCAGTCTTTTTTAGTAACCACTTAGTCACAAACACTGGCCAAAATTTGCGTTTTTTAGTTTTTTACTTTTTTCACACACAAACAAATATGAACGCTAACTTTGGCCAGTGTTTGCGACTAACTGGCTACTAAAAAAGTCTGGACATACCCCATATTGAATACCCTGGGTTGTCTACTTTAAAAAAAATATGTACATGTGGGGTGTTATTCAGCGATTTATGACAGATAATAGTGTTACAATGTCACTATTGATACATTTTAAAAATGTATGTTTTGAAACCGCAATATCCTACTTTTACTTATAGCCCTATAACATGCAAAAAAAATAGCAAAAAGCATGTAAACACTGGGTATTTTTAAACTCAGGACAACATTTTGAATCTATTTAGCAGTTTTTTTCATTCGCTTTTGTAGATGAGTAAAAGATTTTTCACATAAAAGTCAAAAAACATGTATTTTTTTTCAATTTTTTTTTTAAATTAAATTACATGAGATTATATAAATAATGGTATGTAAAGAAAGCCCCCTTTGTCCTGAAAAAAACAATATATAATTTGTATGGGAACAGTAAATGAGAGAGCGGAAAATTACAGCTAAACACAAACACCACAAAAGTGTCAA